>NC_041397.2:118734717-119034717 GCF_900747795.2 Erpetoichthys calabaricus | reverse complement strand
TATTGTGCCATAAAACATTATCCAATGAGGCAATGAAGCCAAGTCGATTGCGAGAACAACTTTCTACAAAGCATCCAAATGACAAGGACAAGCCCATTGAATATTTTCAGGAAATATATAAAAAATTTCAAAATCGTTCAACTATTGTTGCATCACTTAAGAAACAACATACAACGAATGAAGATGGATTAATTGCCACTTATCGCATTTCACAATTAATTGCAAAAAGTGGTAAAAGCTATAATATTGGAGAAATTGTAATAATACCCTCTATAAAAGAATTTATCTCAACAGTAATGCATCAGGATATACCTTAAATTTTAAAAACGTTGCCCCTAAGCGATAGCACAGTAAAGTGACGAATTGATGAAATGGCAGTTAATGTTGAAAACAAACTTATAAGTATTCTCCAAAACTCTTCATTTTCCATGCAATTGGACGAATCTACCATTGCAGATAATGATGCTTTATTGATGGCATATGTACGCTATTTTGATGAAAACAATATATTACGAGAAGAAATGCTATTCGCAATAAATCTCATCACAGATACAAAAGGATTATCTATATTTAATACTGTGAGAACATACTTTACAAAAAATAATATTCCTTTGAATAATATTGTTGCATGCGCTACTGATGGAGCACCATCAATGGTAGGTCGCTATCGTGGATTTGTTGCTTATTTGAAGCAGGAAGTGCCAAATGTTTTATGTATTCATTGTGTGGTGCACAGACAACATCTTGTAGGAAAACATCTAAGTACAAGTCTCCATTCATTAACTATAATAATTCGAGCCGTAAACAAGATCATATCCAATGCAAAGAATGATAGAATGTTTCGGTGTCTGTCAAAGGGTACATCTTTGGCTAGATTTGTAGCATTATATGATAGTGTCATATAATGCTACAAATACAAATACAATTTTTTGAAAGTAATAATGAGACCAATCTGTGTCAACAGTTAAAAACAGTAAAGAATGATGCCTTTTACTTAGCAGATATTTTCAAGAGATTTAACGATGTCAAGGAGCTAATAAAACTCTTATAGGTTGCCAAAGTATTGTGCTATTATTTATTGACAAACTTGAACTACTTCGTCATAATCTATTGAAGAGAGAATTTCATCAGTTTCCTCAATTATCATCTATAAAAGATGATGTAACTCCAGAGGATATTGACAGATTCAGTAGCCACCTCAAAGAACTTAAATTGGACATGGAAAAACGATTTGAAGATATTTTGAAATTGAAGGTATATGACTAGATGAAAAATCCTTTTACCGCAAATATTGAAGAGGCTGATACAACTTGCCAAGAAGAACTGTTAGAAATTAGATATGATGAAGAAAGTAAACATAAATTCGACAGTAGTGGATATGAAAACCTATGGCAAAATAAAAAAATGCCGGTCTTATATCCAAATATGTGGAAAATGGTATTCAGTTTATTGATACCTTTCCCTACCTCATATCTTGTGGAATCAGGATTTAGTGCTGTTAATCATATTATGACCAAAGAAAGAAACCACCTGAATATTTCCGAAAGGGGAGACCTACGTTTGTTCCTCACAAAAATTGAACGGGATATTCAATATTTAGTTTCTCAGCATCAGCCTCAGGGATCCCACTAATAATTCAATTAACTAATGTAATTTCTATGTATACAAAGTATCAATAAAAAGATAGATGCTAGTAAGTTGTTTTATAAAGATTTATTCTGCCAAACTTAGCGAAAGTCCGACATAAAGTACTTGGTAAGTAATTATTATTATATGCTTTAACTTGCTGTAACTCTGCTTTATAAATTTTATAAAGTAAAGTTACTTCCCTACTTTATAAATCACCATTACTGTGGAACCGGTGGCCGGTTCGAAAATTTTACTATTAACACAGATACAAAAGTGGGCGGTAGGTATAAAAAGGTTGACTACCCCTGGTCTAGCTGTTCATCTCAACAGCGCACAATCTTACGGTGGGCCTATTAAAACATTTGTGTCATTCTTATATTAACAGTATGTTATCGTCTATGAATCTGGTTAGTTGCCTAGTTTTAGGGTAGAAAGTATTCTAGAAGGGATGAGAGGCATAAATATAATTAAACACAGATTTACTAACTTCAATTTCAGCTGAAAGAACATATTTCCCTTAATCATCTTCATTTACATTAGGAATTTTCAGGTGAAGCTTACACTTCACTAACATTAACAATTCATAAGTCTTGCTCTAGATGGAGAATGATGAAATGACTACATTGCTGGCTTTTAGTTTACTTTCCAAAATCCAAGCCAGATCAGTAACCCATCCTATGTATACCGTAAGTCAATCAGCAAGTTTAGATCACAGCTGTTACAGGAGTTAATGACAAGATCACTCATGATGCAAAGTTAATAGAATAGATCAAGCAAAGTACATACAAATAACAGAATTAAACTCTGACATGGCCCCATCTGCAATTTATCTCTCTAGTCAAGCATTATGAAACATCCCAAACATCTGTGTGATGGGTTATTTGTTGATTCTTCTTCAAACCCACTTCCCTACATAACCACCACACCCCATTCCCATTGCACCAAACCACATCCACTACCTGAATCTCCTTCCTTTATCGATCCACTAAAAGATACAAAAATTTGGAAAAAAAAGTACACTTCCCAAAAGCACAGTAAAAGGCACCTAAAAGACTGCCTTGGAAGCTGCCCACATGGAAACATAGTTGCATTATAAGCAACCAGAGTCCTCCTCCTTCACAAACACTCAGACTGCTCACATCCCACATGCCCCCTCGCCACAGCTACACCTTTTAAATCCAAAAACTGTTTCAGAAATTTATAAACTAACACTGCAAAGATATATAGATTGTGAAATGTAATAGTTACGGTTGTGTTAGTTATTCAGAATACAGTACATTTTAGTGGTTTTCTGATGATCACAAAATGACACCTCTAATGCAGCCACAGGACAGTCATAGATAGGCTGCGCAGCTTCGGCCTTTATCAGCATGGGTGCATGAAAAATTATGTGAATTTGTAGGTTTGCTTGTTTCATCTCTTTAATTGCTGAGTTCATGGTTTTCCCTCTTCTGACCTGTTACTGTAATACAGTCTGGGAAGAAAAGCAGTTTGTTAGCCTTTATGCAGAATTTGGGAAATAGAGTGAGCAGACTTCTGGATTTATAATCTGGTGGTATAGCAAATAATTAATTACACTGTTATTTAAATACACTATTAATTGAATAGAACTGCTCTTGGATTGCAGATCATGTGAGCTTTCATTACTTCAGATTTCACCAAGCCACACAAACTAAACCATAATGGTAATGAACAAGTCAAGAAGTCAATTGGATTGTCTTGTTCAGCATTCTCTGGCAAATATTGTTCCCTCTTAAACAAACATCTTGATTAGAAACTTCTTGAAGTTATGACTTGTTTTTTCAATATTTAAATATTGTACTCTTCTCTTGCCTTTCTGAAAATTAGCTTCTGTATGTTGGATTTAATATGGATATTTCTACTTGAAGGTCAGTGAAATATACCTGCATTTTGGTACTGAGCAGAGAAGTATTTTCAATGATTGAATTTTTCAAGGCTTCAAACTTGGAAAGTTTCATCTTCTCAGATCTGGGGGTGAATTAAACAACTCAGAATGATTTTAATGTCCCAAATTCACCAATTGAAAATATAAATAGTGTTGAGAGTTCAATGGAATACAGTAGATGTTAGTTAGCTGAGTGGACCAGGCTGAATATAGAAAAAGCACACTAAAGATGCTGTAATCTGACTCCTCCGAAATGTAGTGTTGTTGTTTAACTATATATTTAATTAGTAAGATTTTTTTTTAAAATTTGATTTTACCTTGATAGAGTTTGACTGGCTCATCATAAAAATACTCTTGTGATGCACTCTTGTTTTCATTTCCCAAAGTTATCCATTTTCTTAGTGAATGTCAGGAACCAATTTCTTCTCATCTTTGGGTCATAAGATCATGACTTTTTACAGAAATAAAGATTTACAGTTTTAGCTGTCAAAGGTTTAGCAACCAAGAGCAAATATTTTAAGTGTTTGTTAAATTTTTCTTTAAATGTTCTTTAACTCTGCCTCAGCAGAGAATAGTCTCGTACCTGGCATGTTTTTTGATATTGGAGATGACAGGTCTAGTCCAAACAATTGACAAGCCCCTAGACATTTAAGAGTTTTTTTTCCATTTTCTTATCAGCTAATGGCAATGTCTTCATGAAACTGCTTTTGTCAATATGTGCTTCTGTAGAAATGGCATTTTAGGTCAAAGAAATGTAAGCAAGCCGTACATTTGTTCAGAAATTCAATGGTCTTGCAGCATCTATACAGCTCTTGCTACATGCAATCAATATTCTGAATGGAAAAAGAAACAAAAAGATCTTTTTAGAACGGGAATAATAAACAGCAATGGTGCTTCCGGTAGATGCATGTCGGTCCAGTAGAAATTCAAATGATAAATTTTCATTGACCCATCCTGCAGTTTGTCTACAATAGTATGTGTACTATTTTTTAAATAACATAAAAAATAATTTTCCATTAGAAAAATGTATTATACAGTATATTAATCATTAGTTTATAGTATTTGTTGATCAGAAGCATGGCAGCAATGCTGCTCAATGAACTTCATTTCTCTTACATTATTGTAAGAGGAAAAACTATTTTTGTATTTTCTGAACAGCATTTTCAAATGCTAGTCAAGACTTTAACAGGCAACATATTGTTACTTTTTATATATATTTTTCCCAGACACCTAAAGTCTTTTAGTACTGCATGGTGCACATCTAATGGTTAATTGACTGCAGTATTTACCCATTTAATTCCACTGGACTGTTTGTAAATATCTGCATATTGTATGTTTTGTGTGCATGGCTATTTGTTGGGGGACAGGGGGTTGCTGCCATTTTAAACTGGTATTTAGTCTACAGAGGGGTGTCTTTTGAACACAGTTGAAGTCCTTACCTTGCTGACTGCTCAGCCTTATGTGTATATGTTTTTTCTTCCAACCTGTTTCAATACATATCAATTTTAGAAATATTCTGAGCGTTTTTGCTAACTGTTTAGATGCATTAATTATATCAGGAATCTATCATCCCAGTTAACATATATACCCTACTGCTGTCTAATACTCCTTTACGTAGTTGCAGAGTCAATATTTTTTGCTAAACATTCTACTAATCCTATAATAACAGTAAATGGCTATGATAAGTGCTAGCTTCTCTGGAAATGTGGGCAGACTGAAATAATGAATAAATGGGTTTTGTTACCGTTTCAGCATTGATTTCACTGCATATTATGGCATCTAAACTACATGGCATTTAATACTGGTTAAGTCTATTCTTTTACACAGGCTTAAAACCTTACATTGCTGCCAGAAATGGTTGGAAAACCTTGTCACATGGGGAAATCCCATCTGGTTAAAGCTGTCAGAAGCTGTCCAGGTTTACATACTGTCTCACAGGGGCTGCAGCATAAAACAGTGCAAGTTTTTTGCCTACGTTTTCAAGCAAATTGCACTTCCTATATGCTTTAGGTTTATAGCATTTCCTTGAAATGGTAAAATTAAAATATGTATGACGAGTTCTATTTAAAAATGAGTATTACATTTTTTACCATCCAAACTAAAAGTACTTTAAGAAAGTATAAGCTATCAAGCATTATTATGTCACTGCCATCTGATGAGATAGACAGAGCAGCTTTTTAACCCTCACAATCTCTTTAAGTGCCTTCTGGGTCTTTGTTGACTTGAACGTCAAATCTTTCACCATAAACCTGTTTTGTAGTGATTGATCATCTTAATTTGTAGTAACATTGATCCTCACTTTTAGAACAAACTACATTTTGGATGTTTGTATAGGCTGTGAACCAAAAAAGCACCTTAAATCCAGTGGGCAATCAATTAAAGTCAAAATGTGGTCAACACTGACCCAAAGGACATAGTAGTGTTCAAGAAAGTGTCAGCTATAGAAAAATACATGTGGAAAATGTTTTGCTTTTTGTAAAGTTAGGTCACTTTACTAAACCCGTTTACATTTCTTAGATGAAAAGATGCCGTGTAGGAGGTCTGCATGGGTTGTGAACAATCAAGCACCATAAATAAAAACTGAAATCCATCAAAATATGTGATGTGTCAAAACTGACAGAAGGGAAGCATAATCAAATACCACACTATGAATTATCATTGAGACAGATCATTCTTTCATTCTGAAACTTGTTTTGGTTTTTGTAAAGGTAGGCCACTTGACTAAAAGCCTTCACATTTCTCAGCTAAAAAAATGACTTTTGGGACTTTTTATAGGTGGTGAACAAGCAAACTCCTTTAAATGTAGCTGAAACACCCCCTGAAATTCAATGTTGGATCAAACTGTCCAGATAGACATGGCAAGGTAACAGTTTTTAAGAAGCCGGACAGATAATGGGATGTTTACCTTTTTTTTAACTTTGGAGTAAAGCAGGAAAAGCCATAAAGGTTTATATTGAACAGATTAAATAAAATGTACTTTTACTGAATTCAAAGGCAAAAACTTGTTAAATTCAACCCAAAGTCGTTGTAGGGGTTAAACCTGAATTTGGATTATTTCCCAGCTTGATACAACAAATAACACAGCTGGAAAGTGCTGTTTATGTGAAATGCATTGAAAACACTAAAACCATCAATACTCTCTCAGCCTGCAGTACCCATAATGGTTTTATGTTGCTGAAAGTATGACTATGCTGGTCAATATAATGTTATACAATTAAGGCACTGTGTTGACATCTTAATGCAAACATATTGTATCGGCATCCATAGCAGGTCTCCAGGTGACATGCTATAACAGCGTATATATGGAAGATTAGCAAACCACATCTGTTTGGTCTAAGCACTGCATCAATTGGTTTGAGGAACTTTGTGAATGTTTGTGTACATATTTTCTACCTAACACACTTCCAGCCCATCTTCAATTGCAATCAAAGAGTTAAGTATGAACGAAGCTCAGCTACTGTCAGAAGAGGGAGTGGTGCAGTTCACAGAGATAACAAGAGTATGTTTCTTACACACAAAGTTTCACATTGTATTAAATGGCCAGTTCTTTTTCATTACAAAAAATCAAGGATTACATACTGTAGCTTAGTAAACCACATTGATCGATGCACTGCAGTCAGTGTATGCTCGATGAAGCATAATGTCATTTCAAATGTGTTATTTTCTAAACCATAAAATGAATGTTATAACCTAAAATATTATATTTTCCATTTTAAATTGTATTAAAATGAGATAAAGACATAAAATCATCCCGCTGATACTTTCAAATAGAAGGTATTCTGAAACTGGCATGCATATTATAAATTGTGAATTTCCCCTTGGGATTATCTATCTATCTATCTATCTATCTATCTATCTATCTATCTATCTATCTATCTATCTATCTATCTATCTATCTGTCTGTCTGTCTGTCTGTCTGTCTGTCTGTCTGTCTGTCTGTCTGTCTGTCTGTCTGTCTGTCTGTCTATCTATCTATCTATCTATCTATCAAGATTAGCAGTTTTGATAGATGATAATTGGTGATTTGAAAGGCTATAAAAAAGCCTGAATTGTGCACCTTTATAAAATTGTCCAAAAAAAAATACTAGAAATAAACATTAAAACTGTAGAAACTAAGAATAGGGTCCATGCCAATTAAAAAGAAATGAATTAGTAGTTATTATTATAATACAGCTTGCTATATTGGAGGAAGCAATACAACAAGATAATGCATGTTATTTTCAGCAGTGCAACACCATTTCAGTTATGTATTATTTCTACTATGAGCTTCTGACCTGTGTTGTAGCATCAATCTGGCATCCTGGGTTTTAATCCATTATGCCAGTTGGATCAAGCCAAGTTTTCTGCATGGACCTTTCTCTGAATATTCCACCTTTACCCTCACATACATTAAAGACATGTGGGTTAGGTTATTTGCCAAATCCAGTTTAGCTCTGTGAGATTGTGAATGTGGAAGTGAGTGGCTGGGCCCTGGGATGGACTCATTTCCTATCCAGGCCTTGTTTCTGTCTTGTGCCTGGTATTTAGGGGTTACTGTTCCTGTCCTGGTGTTGATGGAACACTGCGATCCTACTCTGGTGCTACAGAATATACAATAAATTAGCTGTGGAGAATGTTATCATTTAAAATATGTATATCTTTAGTAGACAGATAACATCATATGCAATTGGCAAGAAAAGTTACCAACACCTTGTGCTTCTGACCACCATCACTAAGAAAAGGTACTTAACCCTTAGAAGGTGGGTATACAAAGCTGAAATGGCTATTTCATCATGTGTAGTAAGGTAATATATGCTGTGAGCCAGTTTGCCATCCTGTGACAAACCAGTGCCTCAGCTCTGGTTAGTTAATAGCACTGAAGGCAGAGGCATGTCATTATCAAGGGTAAACTAGTGTTCCCCTGAAATGTAAGCATCATGGCATCAGTAAGAGTCTGTCACTTTTGACCATCCACAATCACATTCTTTAGTACCAATGAGACCAAGGCAAGCACTAATGGCCATACGGGACTCCAGTATATACTTTTCTTGAAAAGTCTTGCCCTTTTTCCCAAACAAGTAACAGCAAGACAATACAGTTAAATTTATTGATGATGGTAATTCTAATTCAGTAGTGAAAACTGACGAGCTACAGTTATTTTCATAACTTATCAAATCTTTTAAAGTAAAACATTTAACCCACATTTTTTGAATTGCTGCCTGAAGTTGTTTCCTTCCCTCTTTGTACACTTCACAGTGAGATATGACATGTTCTACAGTTTGTTTCTGATCACAGTGCCTATAAAATCTGGATGGATGTTTCCTATTCAATATAGTAAATTATTTAGCATTATGTGTCCAATTCATAATCTGGTTATAATTATTTTTTTCCCTTCTTGTTTGTCCACCATCTCCCACAAGTCTAGGATTTTTTATGTATCTTGTACAAATGCCTCTCCTTATTCCCATTGTTCCATTGGTTTTGCCATAATCCATTAATTTTTGATTTTATCAATCCTTTAACTTCAGTTTTACAAACTGAGATAATTAAGTCCACCTCAGACCATTATACAGCTTCTTTAGCAACGCTGTCAACCCTTTCATTGTTTTCGGTGGCAATAATGCACCATATGCAGGTCTGCCAACTGCCATAAAAAGACAGAAGAAGAAGAAGATAATTTGTAGTGCAGGTCCTCACATAATGGAGTCACAGTTAAGGTACTGTATTAGTTTTTAATATTGAGTAATGGAAATTTGTTGAAAGTGAAGAGGAAAACTGCAAAACAGAAATGTAGTTGAATAAAATTTTAATATCTTCCTTACTAGGATCAATGTTAATCACAAGAGTCTGAAAATACACTGTGCCTAATGAGTTATAGTTAATGGCCTTCAGACTTTGACGAAAGAGTGTTTCTTGAGGTGTAATTTTTAAATAATAGATCACAACTACAGATTAGATTAGATTATATAACATTAGATTGCATTAGATTAGTTTAGATTAGATTAGATTAGATTAGATTAGATTAGATTAGATTAGATTAGATTTGACTTTAATTCCATTGTACAGGTAGAATGAAATGCAATTTAACATCTAACCAGAAAGTGCAAATAGTAGAGTAAGGTGCAGTAGACAGTAGGTGCAAATAGTACATTGAAGTGCAATAAACAGTAAGGTGCAATAAAGCAGTATACAAATAAGAATATCTGTCTTTGTGATATTTGAATTTACAAGTAGTAGTATATACAAGGAAGAGTAAATAGATATGAATACTGATTAGTAAGTACACATACAAGATATTAATAAATACAGATATATGAAATATATTTCATGTGTAGAATAGATGTATGCAAACAGGTGAAAATATACATAGTGTACAGTCAGAAGTTATTGAGTGGTAAGGGTTAAAAGTTGATGGTGTTATGAAAGAAACTGTTCCTGAGCCTGCTGCTGCCGGACTGAAGGCTCCTGTAGCTGTTCACTGGATAGGGTGTGAAGAATCCTTGATGATGCTGTGACACCACACGTCAGCAATAGTCAGAAGTGTCATGCCAGTAATGTGTTGGGTAGTGTTCACTACCTGTTGCTGGGCCTTCCTGTCAGCTATGGAGCAGCTGCCATACCGCACCGTAATACAGTTCGTCAGTATGCTCTCAACAGTGCACCGGTAAAAGTTCAGCAGAATCTGAGAGACAGGCAGGCTTTCTTTAGCCTCCTCAGAAAGTAAAGTCAGTGCTAAAGATTATAGAAAAAGGCTTACTGTAGGTAATACAGTACTACTTTTAGCCTTTATGTGTGTTTTGTTCAAGGATGAAGTTTGGTATTTATCAAGTCAAAGTTATTGTTTCAGAATCACGATATACATGCATTTGCCACAGGGAATTGTGTTCTTGAAGAAAGCATTTATTTTAAATTTAAAAAATACCATGCATATTCTTGCAGTTTAAAATTGGGTCTACAGGTCAGTGGTCTACACTTGAAAATAAAGCCTTAAAACTTACCAAATGCATTAATTTTCAAGTCAAGAATATTCCTAATTATTGTGAGTGCACACATTTTGTAAAACAACATTATCTATGTTGTTTTGAAAAATATGCATATTTTTTGAGAGATTGTGCTGTTTTAGAAGAAGTTTGCTCTTCATTTCATAGCCTGTTTTGCTCTATGGCAAGTATAAGGACCCTACCTGCCTTTTTTGATTTCAGTTTTTTCCTGTCCTGTTTGGTGCAATCTAGCTAGAATATACTGATGAAATTAAGAGAAAAAATGGAGACAGAACTTGAGAGACAAAAGCTGGAAAATATTCAGCCTGAAGCTACAGTGATGCTCTGGACCAGATAACTTGAAGATATTGCGATTATCTTAAGGACATCGATTGGAAACTACAAACACTTCATTTTTTCATTTTATTTTTGTATCCCAGACCCATGGTTTTTCTACGGTAATGTCACACTAACTAGCTTCAGAAACATACACGTTTTTTGTGATACTTCTTATTCATATGAAAGCTTGACACATGATATTCACCTTGAACATAGAAGTGAATCGGAATGTATTTATGGAAAAATAGAGCCAAGAATCTGTGGTGAAATGTATTATTTTCAGTTTCCTTGTGATTTCATTAACATACCTCAGAAATGCAGAAGGCATGTTTTCTGAAATCAAAACCTTTGTCACATAAAAATGGATGTATTCAGTAACTTTTAAGGCTGTTTGGACCAGTTCTCCCCAGACACTAATTTAAACAGCCAAATGATTTTTTTTAACTTATGAAAGGCATTTCGCATATGGGTAGAATGTTCCTTGCCAAATTAATATATGATTGTGAAAAAATAACTTTTAATTGAAAAACACCAAAGTTGTCCAATAAACATATATTGATGTATGTGTCTGTTTTTGAAATCCATCCATCATTGTTTTAAAATTTTTAAGTCATATTCAGGGATTTAGGAGCAGCTGATTATCCATGCAGCATCTGGACCAAGACAAAAAATAATTCTGGGCAGGATTTCAATCCATAACTGGGTACACTACACCAAGTTCAAGGTGATGTTTAAGCTAACATGTACAACTATGGTAGGAAAATCAGAGCAACCGAGAAAAAAAAACATTCTCTGACCCAAGAGTACATGTAAAGTCTACACAGCCAATGGCCAAATTGCATTTGTACTCTATCTCTTGGAGCTGTTAGGTAAGCATTGCAGTGAGAACAAATGCAATGCTTTACATGTTTATCAATTTTTCCACAATTTTTTTATCAAATACAAAGTATTTGTAAGTACATTTTATTCAGACACAGTTTCAGTGATCAAGCGTGCATGTTTTCTTGGATATAAAATAATAATAATTATGTCAACACAAATTGTCAATAAGTATGGGTACATATGTCTTGAAATGTTTTAAAAGCAGCAGGTTTTATTAATTTATCTATTTATCTGCAATCAGATATTTATTAAATCAAAACAGTGGTTTATACTAACCCACATGACGTTTAATTAGAGTAAATGAGTTTGAGAATGAGATGAGATAAGTTTATACTTCCTGTCATGGCCAAAGTGAACAGTGTATTTTAAAAGACAAATTAAAAAAAAATGTTGGAAGTAAGTAGAATGCAAATGCTTTAAATGCTGACCTTTAAAAAAATAATCCATACATGTTTTCTCTGGTGCATCATCTATAGTATATTGTGAATAAATGATAGCATGATATTGATACACAACTGAGGTTGTTTTCTCTTTGCTATTTTTATTGTTTAATTACCCTGCGAAAGTGTGTGCTTCTAAAAAAGCTGTGAGGTGAAATGTTCTGTTAAACATATGAGTTTGGTGAGCTCTTTACTGAGATCAGTTTCGGGGGACGCAACAGAGTTGCAAAACAAGGTTGCACCTCTGTCATACTCATGTTTCTGCTAATGTTTTGAGTCCAGAGGAAATCCCACTCTAGGAAACTTGACATCACATCAAACTCCTCCCCTTCCGGTTTGGGACTATAAAGCACCCCAACACAAGAAGTCCAGTGTTATTCAACCATAAGATGCTAAAGGAAGCATTGCTGGCACTCTTTTATATGCAGAGGGCATCCTCCTTACATTTTTGCAACACCTTATTTTTTTTTCTGTTCAGCATTTGCTTATTAAATGCAGAATTCCTGCTGAGACCCTAACATTTTTTTACTTTTCTGTCTGTTCCATTCACAGCCATCTCAGGAAATGACACTGCTGGATATATTCACTAGAGCAGTGCAATTACATCTGATAGCTCATGTATCAAGTTAAAAAAAGAAAAAAAGGAAATGATTAAGTCTGATTTTTGATTACATTATTTTTACTGTGAACACGGAGTACTCATAAATGAGTATAAATTTATCAACAAATATACTGTTTATACTGCATATATAGGTATAATCTAACACTTTCTTAAAGCAATTAATTATATTTCCTTTTCATAATTATATGCATAGACAATATCTAAAGCTGTTTAAAAGTGTACCTTATGTTGTACAGTTTTTCAAGGAATATTAGCGTATAAAAGAAGCATGGGTAAAAGTGCTGGTAATCATCAAAATAAAGAAATGCTAAGATACCTCAAAGGGAATATAATTAACAGGTCGTGACAAAATTTACAATTATATGTGAGGTTTACAAAAAAGTAATGTGAAACTTACATACATAAAACTACAGTATAATACAACAATGTGTGAAAACAAAACAATACCCTGTGCATAAGAAATATGAAATAATAAACAGTCAGAATATTCAACAGCTGTTTCATAAAAAAGATAATTCACCTAAGCACATCCTTTATATAACTGATGACAGGTAAAGGTCATATTTAAACAGAGGTCACAGGCAAAGTGAACATTTGAAGAATTAGATTTCCTTTTCTGAGAACTCAGTAATACACAGTAGCAATAAATGGACTTCTGTACTGATGGAGCCAGAATGGTCAATAGACTATGTATAGAGATATTCTCTCCCAGGAGACCCCCAGCAAGATACAATGATTATAGTAATATAATCCTACAATAACGACTGTGTGTGGCAGCAGATTTAGTTTTAATATAATCAATCATTTATCTGAGAATTCATAGAACGTATCATTTGTTTTTTAACAAATTGTTACACTTTGGTCTCATCACTTGTCTGAAAACATAATAGTGTATGTTCACAAGGCACATACAACATTACCTGCATTGAGAAGTGATGTCTCTCTCCAATGTTTGTAAAAGTTTATAGACACAGCAAAATCGAAGGATTTTTTTGATAATGAAAACTATCATTTTAACTTCAAGACCAATGAAACTGATCACTAATTTGACTTTACTGAGACAGTATACTGCTCAATTACACTAAAGTCTGAAGCAACCAAATATGCCACAGGAAACATGACAGACTTGTTTGATGTTAGTGTTAAAACAGGTGTTGAAAACCTAATTTTCATTTAAAAGTTTGCTTCAATTTTTTAATAATTAAAATTCTGGCCATCCAAGGAAGAGAGACAAAATCGTGTACAGAACAGAAAAAGATTCCAACGGCTATTAACAACATGTCTAGTGTTATTAACAGAATTATAAATGTAACATTGCTTACAGATTTTAACATAACAAAATGCCATTGATGGCAGACATATTAGTTTTCTTCATGCTTTTGTTTTGTTTCACATTTGTGCACAAACCAGTTTTTCAGGATAAGGTGATAAAGTCAATCTGCAAAAGAGTTTAAGTTGTAATTCATGGTACTTAAAATTAATCAGATCCATACATTATTTATATTAACCTAGAAAGTCTGGTGAATTCTCCTTTTGTGACAATTCAAGTATTTATAGCTGTATATTTGTATATGATATAACCATGTAACAGCATGAAAATCTGTCCACAAGTACAAAATTAGACTTATGTGTATATTAAAAACAGGGGAAAGTTATTATAATCAGAAAGGCTATTTTTGCTACAACTACTAAAGTTACATAGTTGATATATTTCATAATAAAATTAACATTCACTTATATTTTCCATTTTACTGATGCACATTGGGAAAGATCTGCTTTGACTAAGTCTAATAATGGTATGGAAGATGCCATATAAAATAAAACTTGGTTTACTGCTACTTTTCAGTATTGTGGCATACGTTTCTTTATTACTTGAAGCTTAGACAAACGTTTCTGTAATATTTTTATTGTGTCCATAAGTACTACTTATGAATACTTTGATATTATTGACATTATAAAAATTTCTTTTACACTGTTGCCTTTTTGTTCTGGTGTATGTATATCTTCTTCCTCTTAATCTTTTCCCACTTTTATGTGGGGTCGATGTGCTTGATCAAAGTTCTCCAAACAGCTCGGTCCTGCACCTCCTCACCAGTTAAGCCCTTTTCCTTCAGATCTTCTTTTACTTTATCCACCTACCTCCGCTTTGGCCTCCCTCATTTACTCTTCCCCTTTACCTTCATTCCCATCTCTCCTTTGCCCACATAGTCATTGTCTCTCCTCATCACATGTCCATACCACTTCAGCCTACTTTTCTGTACTCTCTTAGATATCTCTCCCACTTTGGTTGTACCTCTGATTATCTAATTTTTTTCTGTCCTTTTTTTATAACTCCACACATCCATCTCATCATTTTTATTTCTGCCACATCTAACTTTTCTCCTCCTGCACTTTTTCTCTTTCAGCTCCATACATCATTTCTGGTCCTACAACTGTTTTAAAAACCTTAACTTTAACCTTCACCTTAATTCTTTGATCAAATAATACACCTCTTATTTTCTTCCAGTTGTTCCATACACACTACACTCAATGGGTTATCTCTGCACAGTGTTTTCCAAAGCTCATTCTTCCAATTTCCTCTCCACTTTCTCTTTTCTGGTGTTACACTACACAATGTCATCAGCAAAAAGCATGCACCCTGGGAGAATGGTCTTTTATCCCATGACTCAACACATCCATAACCAGATCAAAGATGGTAAGAACTTAAAGAAGATCCTTGGTGCAGCCCTACTCTAACTGGAATCTTGTCTGTTACCCTAACACTGCTGTTAACCTGAGTCCTCACTCCCTCATACATATCCTGTGCAATCCTCACACCCTCTCCTGGTGTTCATTTCTCTCTCATGTACCGCCAAACCTCTTGTGCATGTAAGTAACTTAGGTAAATATCCACATCTTTCTCAAACTTGCTCAATCAAATTCAGAGTTATGAGGGTACAGTTTATCTCAGCAGCACTAAGTGGAAGGGAGAAACAAGCCCTGAACAGAGTGCTAGTCGATCACAGGGTCCACTCACGCACGCACCTACACTTGCACACCAACAAGGCCAAGTCCCCAATTACCCTAACCTGCTTATCTTTGGGGTTGCGGGAGGAACACCAGAGTACCTGGTGCAAACTCCACACAGACACAAACTTTGGAATATACAGTATGTGTATGCTAATTAAATAGAAGTATATGAGTGCTCATTTCAGTTTGATTCAATGATTAGTCTTGTATTCTGATATGAAATATGTATTTCATAAGTTTGACTTTGAAAGTATATTTCACTTCTTGGTATGCTTACATTTATTCACTTCAATGCTAAATTTCACAAATCAGGTTCTATATTCCTTATTTCTTTTTTTACTTTTTATTGTAAACAATTTTTAACGTTTTACCAGTCTTCAGTCCTGCGCTAATACTGTATTGCTTTGTTGTTTATGTGGAGATATATTAAATAGTGAGTTAAGGCAGGTAACATACATATCACTCTTCTAACTGTGGTGCAGATATTGTCATTGATTATAGTTTAAGCTTTGTTTCATAAGAATGTTTTTTCAAAAAGATTCTTCCCAAGTTCTCATTCCAAAATTGGCAGAAACAGTCTGTGTTTTGAAATCTGTTTTTTACTTTGCTTTATACAGTTGAGAACAATTTATGCATCAGTGTTGTGACTGGAGCCCTACAGCTCACAGACTGTAAAACACAAAGAACAGACAGTTTCACATGAGAGGATTTTTATTTTCATCACAACACTGGCACATAAATGCAGTTTCAAGGTTAAAGCAAACCTCCTTGAGATGCAAATGAATTTTCAAGGGTAGCGCATATCATGACATTATATTAAGCTTGTCCATTCAGTAGTTAAAATTTGTGTCAAATATTTGTCAACATCTTACTAAAATATTTTCATCTATGATATAAGAAACATTTTTAATGAAAAATGTAACTTGTGAAAAAAGTACATAAAGTAAACAAAATTGATTTTTATTATTTCCACATTCTAAGCTGAATTACAGACTTATGTTTTGGCCATTTTCTACCTTGCATTATCTTCCCCAATATTTTCTTGTAGTCATGATTCCCCTTTCTGACGTGTGCTGTCAGGTTGCTTTCTCTTTATTACCACTGAAGATTCAGTACTGCATCTTTGCACTGTTTTTTGTCTAGGTACACAGGTTTTCTCCTCATATCCCCAAGACTTTCAGGTTAGTTTAACTAGTGATTCTATACTGACTCTGTGTGTATGTGTAAATGTGCCCTTCATAGGAGGCTGCATCCTCCTGCCATCTTAAACTTGATTAACTTGTTAGTTATTCTTTTTTAAAATAGTGCAACAAGGTATAAAAATATGTGATACCTGACAGCCTCAAAATAAAGTTATTGCTTATGCACAAATTATAACATGTAAAAAAGCACCTCCCTAACAGAGTGGCGAGCCACTTTTTTCTGATTTTGTCACATATTTTTAATTGGTACAGTCTGGGCGGAATGCTATATAGATCTGTACAATTAATTTTAGGTAACATCCTATGATTTCTGTACCATTTTTGCAACCCTATGGAGGGTCTTTTTTTGTGCAGTGGTTTTGTAATGTGACAACAAAGTGATGCCACTGGTTAGGACACCTCCACTTTTTGTGATGCCATGATAAGTTTGAAGTCAGGATTATGCAGTATTTGTGACTTGAGAATTCTAAAGCCGCTGACACTACTGCAGTATTAGATCTGATAATGAGTGTGGCTCTCTTTACCTGCCAAAGTCCTCATTGAGCTTTTTTCTTGGTCTGCCGGTTGAAATACTACCCTACTTTTTCCCATCACACATTTATCTAGATTATTGTAGAAATGGAACACACATGAAATGTATGTAATCCAAATAACGTTATATTATTTACCCTATACGACTCGAGGCAGCACCAGATAAACAGACTTGAGCTCTGAGAATTTTGCATCTCACTTCAGCTGCATCGGTGGGGGATGGGATAGTAGGCTGCTTGCTGCCAGTACTGATTGACACATTTGCAAAACAAACATACTGGTGAAAAGGTGCGAAGGAATTTAAGGTGTCCATTACGACTTTTTTCAAAGGCTTCAGGGATTCTAGTGTTAAAAACTCTTTGTCTTAAAGCAGAGTTGGAACAGACTGCGTTACTACACCTTCTGAAGTATTACTTGGACAATATTAAACTGTAGAAAGTTTTAAATTCCAGTGATAATGGCAAGAAAAAAAGCAATTAACAAATGTAATGACAGAGAGCATTATTAAATCCCTTAGAAGTGCAGGCCTTTTATTTAGAGAAATTGCAAAAAAAAAAAAGTGTCAGTGAATATGGTGTCATACACAAACCAAAGGTAATTGGGAACCGAAAGAAGCTATGATAGGAAGAGATCTGGCTTTCCCAAAGGCACAGCCCAGTTAGAAGTCAAGTTTCTGAGGGTCATCAGCTTGCGTGATAGGCGCCTCACAGCGCAAGGACAGCTTAACAGTGGTTGAAAAAAGCAAGTCTTGTTTTCTACCGTGAAGAGGAGACTTTGTCTTGCAGGTTTGACAGGGCGAGGAAAACCATTCCTTAAATGACAAAACAGGGCCTTGAAATACAGTATGTGGACTACTGCAGACTGGAAGGAAGTCTTATGGACCGATGAATCTAAATTTGAAATGTTCGGTTTATCATTCAGGGTGTTTGTATGCCATTGAGTTTGTAAAAGGATGGTTTCTCAGTGTGTGACACCAGCTGTCAAATGTGGAAGAGGAAGTGTGATGGTCTGCTGTTCTTTTGCTGGAGGCTGAGCTGGTCACTTGCACAGAGTGGCTAGCATCTTAATCAAAAGGGTTATTGGCTGTTATATCAGCAAAAGGTATCTACTTTGATCAACCAAAACCCTGAAAAAAATTTTGTACACTTAATGATTCTTTGACTTATTGTTCTATGCCTTAATTTCATGAAACATTAACACATTAAACCATGTGCATTTCCATAAAAACGTAAAAAAACTGAGTGTTCCAAAACTTTTGACAGGTAGTGTATGTATGTATGTATGTATGTATGTATATACATATATCTATATATATTTACAAAGATATATCTGTCTATTATAATAAAAAAATCTTGGGTCGAGATGTAATCATCTCTGAGAGACACTTTGACGTCACGCAAGACTAGACATTACAACCTTAGGAAGCAAGACCCGTGCCTTGTCTCGCGGTGAAACATGCAGCTCAGCAGCAGCAAGCCAGAAGCTGATCCTCCCGTATCTCCTTAGCGTGCGTTCAGCCAACCCCCCCACTTCATAGCAGGGACGCGAAGTGGCTGGTGCGTAGCGTGCTCTGGGGCGGGGGGGGGGCTTTTGGGGGGGGGGTGAGCGAAGTGAGGACGGCTGCTGTACAGGCTTTTAAATGATCGACACACAGCGTGACAAGCAGAACACACAGCTCGGCAGCAGGAGCAGCAAGGCAGCAGCTGATCCATCCGCATCTCCTTTGCAGGTGTTCAGCCCCCCCCTTCACAACGTGAGTGGCAGAGATGTGACGTGGTGGCACGTAGCACACCCCAGGGGGAGAGGGGAGAGGGGATTGGTGAGCAAAGCGAGAAAGGGGCAAAGCCCCCTAGTATATAAAAAAGACAAAACATCTGGTGTCACCAAGAAGGCTACAAAGTCTGTTGAACAAAGGCAGTGAGAAGAAAGAGAAATGTATGGGCTAGAATGTCTGATGAACAAAGGCAACAAGACACACAAAGAAAGACATGCATAAGGGCTAGCATAAAAAACAGACTTACCGTTGTACCATTGTGCTCATTTTAATAAACATGCTTTTCACTGTGCTAGTATATACAACATATAAAATATGTAATGGTGAGTTGTAAAATAGCAGTGCAACAGCAATTTATATTACTCAAAATATGAACAGAAGTATACACACCTATAATTTGTGTGGCATAGTGGTTAAGGCTTTGGACTTCAAGCCACAAGGTTATGGGTTAAAATCCCACTACTGACACTCTGTGACCGTGAGCAAGTCACTTCACCAGACTGTACTCCAATTGGATAAAAGAAATGTAATTAAAATTGTATCTCAAATGTTGTACATTGCCTGGGATAAAGGCATTAGCTAAATAATAATAATGTTTAGATGTTCCTAGAGTATTTATATTTGTCAGTGTGTCCTATATAATGAATTAAACAAATATTGAAAATGTATATTGTTGGTAGCGTTCATAAATACTGTTATCTCTCCTGCATATTTTCAATTATAATTCACTGTTCACACATTAAGCATAAATACTGGTTTTGGGGATCATTTATTGCTTATCTTGAATTAGTACTGACAAGTGTAATGTATAGCGTTTATGTCAATATCATATTTATAGATACAATGGGATAAACAACATGTTTCTTGTGCAGATTTTCAATGTTTAAGAGTTTTAAAACAAAAAAATTTCAAATGTATGTAAGATGTATTAGTGCTCAAATGACTAAATTTATCACATATTGGCAGTTACATAGGAAAAATGCACATCCATCCACATTTTTTGCCTGCTTAGTTAATCCAAGTGAGAAGGGAACTCCAGCATATCTGTAGATATAAAATAAAAATATTCAAACCCTCTTGGAAACTTAATGCTGCTCACATATATACAAAGTGAAAGGAACTCTGAATTTTATGGCACATTTATTTATTTACTATACCACATACTCACTCAGGACCTAAAGATAGTCTGTCACATTACACACAAATGGTGCAGGCAAAGACAAGTTCTATAAACCAAAAAGATCAGAAGGCATATATTAAGCAAGCCAGTGGCAAACAGATCATAAGTATAATTAGCTGGTCTGCATATGAACACAAGAGGAAGAACTCAAAACTAGAGAAAGTATGAACTGATTCACTGAGTTTAGAATGAATACAATATCAACATTGTTCCAAAATGGACTGCAATGTAGTTACAGTTGATAAGCAGCACTGACTATGATTACTAGCTCTGAAGTGTAGCTAAAGGTTTTGTTTTGTTTTTTGTACTTCGCCTTATACAATTTCTTGTATTAGGAATTTGTTAGTTTTCGCATACCCCTTGGGGTCAGAGTGCAGGGTCAGCCATTGTACAGCGCCCCTGGAGCAATTACAAGTTAAGGGTCTTGCTCAAGGGCCCAGCAGAGTAGGATCTCTTTTGGCAATGACAATAATTCATTAAATAATTCATTACATTTATATAGCGCTTTTCTCAGTACTCAAAGCGCTATCCACACAGGGAGGAACCGGGAAGCAAACCAGCAATCTTCCACAGTCTCCTTACAGTAAACCGGCAACCTTCTGGATACCAGCACAGATCCTTAGCCTCAGAGCCACCACTCCACCCAGGTGTGATCATATGTAAAATGTTAAACTCTGGGTCTTCTGCAGCCTGGTTTGCAATGAAGCATGTTTGGGTTTATATAACAGACAATTATTTGTACCTTTTCAGAACCTAGTTTTACAATATCTGTAATCCCTAAACAATGTTTAGAAAAGAATATGCATTAATAACTATATTCAAATTAAGGGAAAAATAAAACATACTAATGCATCATTAGATGCATTAAAAAAACATACTAATGCATCATTAGAAAAATATATTTAACTATGAAGGCTGGGAAGTATGTTTTTTTCCCTGGAGGCTTTACTTTTCAGAAACTTAATGTATTGATTAACCATATTTAGTTTATAAATAAGACACTCCGAACTGTCATTAAGGCAGATCAATAAAGTGCTTAGCAGTGAGACTGCAGTGAGATAAAAGCGTGTTCGATCTAGTGCTTCAGAAAGTAAGTTCAGAAAGAAATTGAACCAATTTTACTGAAGAAATGCATTAAAAAAACTTGAATGCTTATTTTACTGATGCATACAGTAATTCAATAATTATGTGTTTTGTAAGTGGTACATTGGCAGAGTGGTATCATTGCCACTTCACAGAGCCTTCACCCCAGTTAGATTTCCCATCTGTGTGGAGCTTGCATTTTTGTCCCATATTTGTCAAGACATGTTGTAAGACTGACTGGCTACCTTGTGCACCCTTTACCAGTTTCTTTCATAAGCTTGGTTTCTGTCTTGTTGTTGTGTAGAAAATGGATTGGATGGATGAATGGATGGTATTTCTGGCAGTAAAATAATTTTTAACAAATGAAATGTTTGACTGTGCCTAGCTGTACTTTGGAAATGAGAATTTATCTTGTAGCACTAAAATTAAATAATGTACAATGATTGTTAATTTTTTTAAGTTCACCTAGACTTTTATGACATTCATAGAAATTGATTTCTCATATGTCCCAGAGAAACATTCTGAATTCATCAATTCATCTAAATAAAGAGTTGAATGTGTATCACAGGGAGTGCAGTTGGTTTGTTGGCTTGCATACTCCTTCTGTGGCAAGGCAAGATTCCAGCAAGTCTCATTCGGTTACAACATTCTACCTCACTGTTAATTTTCTAAATGAAGCCTGTCTTTTTTACTCAGCACACATTGTTTCCATTTCCTTTAACCTTCTTTTATCATTTGTCTGTTTCAGACTACATGACCAATGTTGGTGAAATGTTTGTTTTTTAGGTTGTGGGCAATTCTTGATACGCCCAATGGAGCTATCATGTGTAGAAACTTCAAGTTTTGCTTTTCCTGATATACTCATGGCTGTTGTGTCTGGCACTGATTATTATACCTCCTTTAAGACCACTTAAATACTTATTTTTGCTCTGAATTACACATTTAAACCTGTTACTGATTTAGTTCCCATAATGTGCAATAAGCAGGAAGTAATTGCTTTATTTACATTAACAATCCAATAATACTTCACATATTCACAATACTTTATTGTAAATAGTTAATCAGTTCAGAACATTATCTCTATTACTATCCCCTTTATAAATTAAGTTTAATATTAAAAAACACTTTTTTTGCCCGAGAATTACAGTAATCCCTCCTCCATCGCGGGGGTTGCGTTCCAGAGCCACCCGTGAAATAAGAAAATCCGCGAAGTAGAAACCATATGTTTATATGGTTATTTTTATATTGTCATGCTTGGGTCACAGATTTGCGCAGAAACACAGGAGGTTGTAGAGAGACAGGAACGTTATTCAAACACTGCAAACAAACATTTGTCGCTTTTTCAAAAGTTTAAACTGTTGCTCCATGACAAGACAGAGATGACAGTTCTGTCTCACAATTAAAAGAATGCAAACATATCTTCCTCTTCAAAGGAGTGCGCGTCAGGAGCACAGACTGTCAGAAAGACAGAGGAAAGCAAACAAATCAATAGGGCTGTTTGGGTTTAAGTATGTGAAGCACCGCCGGTACAAAGCTGTTGAAGGCGGCAGCTCACACCCCCCTCCGTCAGGAGCAGGGGAGAGAGAGAGAGAGAGATAAAAACAAACAGTCAAAAATCAATACGTGCCCTTCGAGCTTTTAAGTATGCAAAGCACCGTGCAGCATGTCGCTTCAGGAAGCAGCTGCACAGAAGGTAGCAACCATGAAGATAATCTTTCAGCATTTTTAGACGAGCGTCCCGTATCGTCTAGGTGTGCGAACAGCCCTCCTGCTCACACCCCCTATATCAGGATCAGAGAAAGTCAGCGCAAGAGAGAGAGAGAGAAAAGTAAGTTGGGTAGCTTCTCAGCCATCTGCCAATAGCGTCCTTGTATGAAATCAACTGGGCAAACCAACTGAGGAAGCATGTACCAGAAATTAAAAGACCCATTGTCCTCAGAAATCCGCGAACCAGCAAAAAATCTGCGATATATATTTAAATATGCTTACATATAAAATCCGCGATAGAGTGAAGCCGCGAAAGTCGAAGCGCGATATAGCGAGGGATCACTGTACTCTTGTGAGGTTTCAATAACTCCAAAATTCCTACATATCCCATTAAGTAACAAGCAGTGGATCTGAAAAGAGAATCAAACCTGATGTGTTCCTATTCTGCTTGAACAGATAAAATATTGTTAATGGGTGTTGTGTAAATCCACTGATTCAAAGCAATCATCATAACTATGGAAGGATTTCTACAGTTAAACAATGTGTGATGTCTTTTCATAGATATGATATGAAACAAAAAGGGGAATGCAACAAACTGTAATAGCTTAGGAGACATTTTTCATCAAGTGGTTACAGTCTCATTTTACTTATTCAGGAATGTCATAATGTACCAATCAACATTCTAGAACGCAGATAAATTTTTACCATGTGAGGAGAAAAATATAGACTGTATGACTATTTTTTTTTCTCAGGGGAACTTATTTTGGAGGTTAAGTACAGTATAGATTAATTTTGGAATGCCACATAAAGTAATTTACAGATACTATAATTGCCATTTTATAATGGCATAGATTCTGAAAATCATTCAAGGCCAGGGAGACATGTCTGCTAACATCTAAACAATCCAGTACCTTATATTTTCTTGTCTATTAAAAGTGATATTTGATAATGAAGAGAAGTCAGACTCAAATAAAATACCTTTTACCTCCATCTGTACAAGACAGAGCAGCTAGACAGAAGCCCTTCTTCAGTAAAAGGCACATGGAAGCACACTTCAGATACACAAAAAGACACCTAAAGGACTCTTATACTGTGAGAAACTAGATTTTCTGATCTGATGAAACCAAGATTAGCGTCATGTTTGGTGAAACATGGTAATTGCAGCATCATGTTGTAGAGTTGTTTTTCAGAAGCAGAGTCTGGGAGACTAAATGGGTTGAGGGAAAGCTGAACAGAGCAAAGTCCAGAGATATCCTAATGAAAATCTACTCCAGAGCACTCTGGACCTCCGACTGGGCCAAAGGTTCTTGTTCCAGCCAAACAGTAGGTTTAAACACAATATAAAGAAAACACAGGAGTGCCTTAGGGATAAGGGAATGTCCTAGAGTTGCCCAGCCAAAGCCAACATCTTTACAGAGACCTGAAAATAACTGTCCACTGTTGATATCCATCCAAACTGGCAGAACTTGAGAGAATCTGCAGAGAAGAGAAGAATGTCAGAAAATCTTCAAATCCAGGTTTATAAGCTTGTTTCATCACATCCAAGAAGACTCCAGACTTTAATCCCTATGAAAGTGATTCAACTAAGTCCTGAGTAAAGGGTCTTTATGAAATAAAAACTTTATGAACCCATTGTATGCGCAAGATTGTATGTGTCAGTGTCATTTCTTATTATTGAGGGCGGTTGGGTCCTTTGGAGTATTCCAGAATACTGCAGATATGTACGAGGGTAAGTCAAAAATTATCTGCACTTCAGTTATATTAAAACTTCTTTTGGCAACATTGTCTTATCAGCACTTTCTGTACGAGGTCCCTGTCTCCCCAGTCACTGCTTTCACTGTACGTGAAATGATTCTGTTGAACAGACGAGTGACAGTAGATGAGATGGCAAATCATTTACAAATCAGCCATGGCTCTGCCTATGTAATAATCCACGACAGACTTGGGTTTCGAAGAGTTTGTGCAGAATGGGTACCAAATCAACTCACAGAAAGAGCATAAACCAAAGCATTTGGATATCTGCAAACAAAATTCAGACTGATACTCTAACGTAGGTGAAAGTTTCTTAAAAAGAATCATTACTGGTAGCGAGACATGGATTCATCACTATGAGCCTGAGAGTAAACGGCAGAGTATTGAATGCAAACATCCTCAATCGCCGAACAAGAAAAAGTTCAAAAGTCCAGTATCAGCTGGAAAATTGATGCTTATAGTTTTTTGGGATTCTCAAGGGCCAATACTAGAGCATTATCAGGAAAAAAAGTTCAACAATCAACAGTGCTCATTACAATGAGATGCTCTCTAAAGAGCTAAAGCCTAAACTTCGGACAAAACACAAAGGACTGTTAACCAAGGGTGTTCTTGCATGACAATGCACGTCTGCACACCGCTGCCAACACTATTGACACTCTGCATAAACTTTGTTTTGAGGTGTTACAGCATCCTAACTATAGTTCTAATCCTGCCCCATCAGACTATCACTTGTTTGGTCTCCTGAAAGAAGCCCAATGAGGACAAAGATTCACATCTGATGAAGAGGTGAAGACAGTGGTGCATTCATGGATTGCAGCTCAGTCTAAAATATTTTTAATGAAGGAATACAAAAGCTTGTTGACAGATGGACAAAGTTTATTTAAAAGCAGGGAGATTATGTCAAAAATTACGTATTTGTCTTTTCTGAAAGTTTATTAGAATAAATTCTAAAGCCGGAGTGCCGATAATGTTTGACTCACCCTAGTATATACTAGCTGTGCTCTCCGTCTAAGATGGGTTGAAATCTGAGTAATCAATGTAGACTTCAGTGTTAATGTTTGCAGTGCACCATTTAATGGATCCGATAAGTAAAATATAGCTAATGTGAAATACACATTTTGTTTAATTTGAAAAATGTTTTCCTTTTGTTTTTAAGTATGATTTGATTATTATTGTGACATTTTTATTTCTAAATGATTGAGATTATAGTCCTTTCCTGTAACAGATTCATTTGTACTACTCATGCATTCTGACTCAGGATATTTGTTTCCACCATTTTCTTCTCGGCACTGTGTTTTTCATAGAACACACTGTACTATTATGAACCTCACTTTCTTTGCAAAAAATAAATAAATATTTTTATCTATTCAATCAAAAATTTAAAAGCAGTTTTTGGAAATAAGCTATTCAAAGTCTGCTGGCTTATTTTACTTGAAGTGAAAGAGAAGTGTTGTTCTTTTAATTCAAAAACAAGACATGGAATCTTTTTTCACTTGGGGGCTTCGCCCCCTGCTCGCTTCGCTCACCAACCCCCTGTGTTTGGTGTTCCGGATACACACCTTTAAGATTGTTGCTATTTCATTAATTTCACTTTTATTTCAGAACTTACTTAATAACAATATTTGGAATCCTTTGAGTCCCAATGTGCTGAATCCTTTAAATGAGGTCCGTGAGACATGTGTTTAATGACTGTGTACCATAATTCAGGATAGGTTTTGGAATTCCAGCACAGACCAAGCGATCTACATCATCAGCAGTTATTAATTTGTTTTGGAAAGTAAGCAATAAATGCATGTGAGGTACAACAGCCTTACAATATTTACATACATCTGACATATCACCTGTGTCCATATATTCAATGACTATTCGCCGTTTAGTTATTTCTCAGAGTAATAATTTCTCTTTTTTAATGCAATGTTTACGTTCTTTGTTTAACACTGTCGTCTATTTCTGCTTTCATTTTCTGTATCTTGCTCTGAATGTGTTTCGTGCCCACGTTTTTGTTTGAGTCTTTTGAATTCCAGTTTTCATTATCTGTAACCTGCTCTGCATGTGTTTGGCCTCCTTGCATTATAACCTCTTTATGACATTGTACTTTGTTGTCTACTCTGTCTTTCGTCAACCCCCGGCGTTTTGAACCCGTGCCTGCTGTTTACCGTTAGTAATATGGGTAAGTAATATGGATGATTGCACTTACTGTTAATATGGAGCGTTTTCTGTGGCTGTACTGTTAATAATGCATCACTGTAATGAGATTCACCTATGCTGTATAGTTTGTACGTGTGAGGATGACGTACGTGTAATATGGATCGTTCGTTTATTCTTATTACCCATCAGGTGTTGCGCCTGTGTTATCTGTGGTTGTACTGTTAATATTGTATAACTGTAATGTGATTCAAATATGTTGTTTTGTCCGTATATGTGTTGTAGGCGAATACGCCTTTCATAGTATCTGGCGATTTCCGTACTACAATTCGCTTTCCGTACTATCTCTGGCATGATTTGTGAACCTATGTGGACTCCGTAGTCTGTCCCGTTTTACTCTGGGGCGGGGGATAATGTGATTCAAATATGTTGTATTGTCCGTATTTGTGGGGTTTCTGTATGATATCGGGTGTGTGCTTGCGGTTTTTTTAGAAGTGCGTGGATTCTGCTGTGTAGTGTGTACGTTTATTTCAGTTGTGCGTTGTAGGCGAATACGCCTTTCGTAGTATCTGGCGATTTCCATAGTACAATTCGTTTTCCGTACTATGTCGGGCTTGATTTGTGAACCTTTGTGGACTCCGTAGTCTGTCCCGTTTCACTCTGGGGCGGGCATAATGTGATTCAAAAATGTTGTTTTGTCCGTATTTGTGGGGTTTTTGTATGATGTCGGGTGTTTGCTTGCGGTTATTTAGAAGTGCGTGGATTCTGCTGTGTAGTGTGGACGTTTATTTCAGTTGCGGGTTGTAGGAGAATGCGCCTTTCGTAGTATCTGGTGATTTCCGATCTGCAATTCGCTTTCCGTACTATCTTGGGCTTGATTTGTGAACCTTTGTGGAGTCCGTAGTCTGTCCTGTTTCATTTCCGTACTGCAATTCGCTTTCCGTACTATCTCGGGCTTGATTTGTCAACCTTTGTGGAGTCTGTAGTCTGTACCGTTTCACTCTGGGTCGGGGGGCTGACTCCTGTGTTTTGTGTGGTGGTGTCGTTGCCTATGGGCGCGTTGCCTCATTTCTTATTTCTGTCAGTGGAGCTCTTTCGGTTTTGAGCCGTAATCTCGGGCTTGATGTGTGACCCTTTGTGGACTCCGTAGTCTGTCCCGTTTCACTCGGGGGCGTTTGTCTGACTCCTCTTTTTTTGTGTGCTATGGGCGCGTTGCCTTATTTCTTATTTATGTTAGTGTGTGTACTCCGTAGTCTGTCCCATTTCACTCTGGGGCGTGGGTCTGACTCCTCTTTTTTTGTGTGCTATGGGCGCGTTGCCTCATTTCTTATTTCTGTTAGTGGAGCTGTTTCGTTTTTGAGCCGTAACTCCTTCGTTCTCGGTGACTCGCGCATTAGTTGAGCTGTGTTGTTTTTTTGCCATTACTCCTGCGATCTTGGTGGATCGCGCTGTTTCGTTTTTGAGTTTATGGGCGCGTTGCCTCATTTCTTATTTATGTTAGTGTGTGTACTTCGTAGTCTGTCCCGTTTCACTGTGGGGCGTGGGTCTGACTCCTTTAACCTGCTCTCCATGTGTTTGGCCCCGTTCTTTAACCTCTTTATGACGTTTTACTTTGTTTCCTACTCTGTCTTTTATTTCAGACCTCGCTTTATCCTGCTTGCGGCATGTCAGACGGTTCGTTGTCTCTCCCGTTTCGCTATGGGGCGGGGGGGGCATTGTGTGGCGCCTGCGCACTATGTCTCCTGCGTCCACGGGCAGGTCCCTGCGTCCATATCCGGTTTACCATTCTCGGTTAGTAATATGGATGAGTTTTTCTTTCTAAATAACCTCTTAGCAGACTCACTAAGCAAAATATCTCTATTTGCAGAACTGAGTCTATTACTGAAATAACTTGAATTTAGTTGGATTCACATGTTCACACTTGCAAATAACGAATCTCTTAATTTTGTGGGCCAATAACATTCATCCATGATGGTCGCAGTTTTCCTAGGTAGAGGTAATCTGGGAACACACCTAAAGTTCCACCACCCTGATATTCAAAGTGTTTTTCATTTTTGCCATAAAATGAGCCATCACTATTCTTGAATTTGGTAATATGTTTGCATACTATTGCATTTTTCACTTTTTCTTAGAGTTGTATAGTATTTTGAAATGGCTTTCTATTTCAGAGTTAAATATTGTAGGATAGGATAGAATAGATACCTTTACCATGATGGCAATAACATTTGAACTGCTTGTAGTTTTTTCTGATACCTGATTCAAAAGGACCATTAGAAGAGGAAAGGTGAATTGCTGTAATTTAACTGACAAAGGATGACACAGAATTTCAGCTTCAGAGTAGGTGATGAAAGGTTTTTCCTAGGTTTAAAAAATATTTTCATTGGTGAAGAGTTCCAATTTTAAAGAGTCAGAGTCTGATGTTATGTATCTTATCTCTGGTGATGGTCGACAAGAAGCAAGAAGGCTTTGAGCAGAAAATGCAACAAAAACTGTTTTGTGCGGACACAGATAGAAGATGGATAGGGTAAATTTTGCACACATTAGAATTTTATTTTTCAGTCACAAAACCAAAGCTGTGTAAAAAATGATTACATAAATTATTACATAAATTATTAATAAAATTATTATTAGTGGAAGATAGAATCACTTTTGAGACCTTGAGAACTCAGCCTAGTAAAGTCTTGTAAAATATGGACTGTTGAGCTATATTAAGCTCATTAAGTTTGTTTTCATGATCTTGTTTTTGCTTTTTTGTAGAAAGTTAGCAGAAATGTATGCATTGATGGCAGTGAAGGAAGCATTAACCCTTTGCAACTCTGGTATATCCATTAAGGGCAGGCTAGGTTTGTGTGGTATACTGGTACTGGAAACAAACAAACAAAAAACTTTTTTTTTTAAATACATTTTGCTAATTTCAGAACTGGAAATAATTGTTAGTTCTCAGGAACCTCAAGCTCAGTCATTTATTTGTTAGGTAGCTAAGTTGAAAGCCCTAAATAGGTAACATCTTTGATTAATCTTTTTAATATATGTATTACATCTAGTTCAAATTACCAAGGAAGAGTTCCTCCCACAAAGGCCCAACCAATGGCTTTACTAAGTCCAGCATGTAAGGGAGGCGCGTGATTGTGAAACAGAGCAGTGAGGGGTGTGTGTGTTTGCAGACGGGAGGAATGAAGCTGCTGTTGGGGGTGGGAGAAGTTATCCATTATTTCCCTTGGTACCATTTTGAGGTAATAATGGTAAATCAAAAGCTATCAAGAACTAACAAAACATGGTCCAGGCAGGGATTTTAGGGAACTTTTCCATTGTGGTCAGAATACTTTTTAAATTTTTTATGTCATTCTCGTGGCCTGAAGATAATAGATAATCTTCAAGATATATAGCATTTTTACATAATTTAGGGATTTTAGTGCCCAAGGATTTCAAATTTCATACTTATTTCATTTAAAGCTTCTTGATCATGTTAATTTTTTTTACTGCAGCACCATTTGTATTCAATTTATGATTTCTTGACTCATGCCTGTTCCTAAGTGTATATCTTGGTCATTTTCATCAAATCTAAATTACCTGCCTCAACTCAGTTCTATTTCCAGAAGAATAGTCAGATGGCTAATGTTATTAAAATACACATTACACCATATAAATAAACAAGAGATTGTTCTTCTAACTTTGATGGACCTTACTAACTAATATTATACTAATATCATGTTAAAATAAAGTCAAAGATAGGATTCAATGAGAAATAGCTCAATGCATAATGTCTTTTACTAATTTGATCCTTTATTTTTCAGCAAGCTTCCGACACTGCTTTAACTTTACATCCATCTTATATAATATTGCCCTCTTGATGACACGAGTCACACAGCATATGCGTTATGTTCCAAACAATCAGGCAGCATCACAGTAACTAGACCTTCAAAATGGCAGAGTCCATAAAAAACAGAAGTACAAAAATGGAGTAACCAATGCAAACAAAAATGTAAAATAGTGACACTCAAATTAAAAAAAAATTACAAAATGGTGCTGATGTTGAGGTCACCATTATAATGGTAAAATTATAAACACGTGTAGATGCAACATGTCAAATCCTGATGTTATAAAATAGCTAAGTTAACAAGGACAACATCAAAACAAGAAATTAGAGTAGCAAATAGGCAGTAAGATTAACAGCTGGAAAGGGCAGAGCTTTTGAATATGATCTGTCATTAGCTTTAAACGTTCAGGTAAAGAACAGTTGCTAAAGGAGCTCTCATTTTCTGAAGAATTCTTGAATTTATTTGTTGACTAAATTATTTTTATTTTGTTGAATCAAATTAGATGGTACACTGAATCTCCCGTTTATTGACAGATAGTGGAATGAAATTTTTCCATTTGAGAAAAACAAGATGGCTAGATGGTAATGAAATAAAAGTAGAAGAATGTTCACTTCTAGCACAATTTGTGAAAGAGTCCTTTGAAAGATCAACATGTTTTCATTGTCTGAGAATTTTGCATGCTCTAATTTTCAAACACTATTTCAGAGCATGTAAGAGTGTATGGTAAAGCGTTTTTTAGCAAAGTGTTGGTAGTAGACATATAATCAATGTAGAGATTTGATTTATGTAGCTTTTAGCAAACTGGTGTCACGTTCTAACTTTTGTTTTTAATACCAATTTTGGGTTTTTGGATGACAAGGAATCCAGTTGTTCAGTGTATGTTTTTTTGTTTCGATACATTTTTCACAATGTTCAAAACATAATGCTTCCTCCAGTGATACCATGTTGTTTATCTTACGGGTACCACAATTTTGATACCTTTCTCTTGATGGTTACTATGCTATACAGAGGTAAGTTCAATCAGAGAATTGCAGCACATGACAACACTGGGTCGATGGTATAAAGCATCATGTACTTATTGTTTCTTCAGATTTGTGAATACAACAAAGAAAAGACTTGTCATTCTTTTCAGTTTTTCTATTTATTTTTTGGGTAATTGACTGTGACTTTGTTTACATGAAATTATTTTGGTTTTTGATTCCTATTCTACTTTATTTAAATTATTATTTTGGTTTATGTTTTGGCCTTATTTATTAGATTATTGTTTTCCTGGTATTGGTCTTTGCCTGTTAAATAAAACCATGACCTCATGATTCCATATTTACTTAGAGGTATTAGAAAAATGCAACAAAAATATCATTATAAACGTCTCTAAGTACCACTGAATGCTGAATATTTTTGGGAGTATGGAAATTTGTGGTTGGTTTATAAAGGTGTGATTACCAGTAATATAGTAGTAAATTCTCAATTAAGTTCAAACCAACAGATTTTATTGTGTTTACTACAGGTGTGAATATGGGTGAGCAAATAAAAACAAACTTAGTCTCTCAGCTACAGCAGGCCATATCAGTAGCGGTTGAGTAAAATATGATTTACTCCAGAATTCTAAAGTTTGGGCATTTGATGCCTAATAGGAGTATTAAAAATTACATGGAGCCACACCTCCTCTTTTTATAGGCTAGTTTTATTCCCAATTTGAAACAAATTTACAATTCAATCAAAAGTTCCTACAGACAGACTTATTTATATGAAAGCTAAAAGTGAACACTGAAGAAACATGATATTTTCTTTAGTACTTAGCAAGAAATTGTTAAGACTGAATTTAAATAAAAATTTTAAAACTGAACTTGGTTGTGACTATTGGTAATATAAATGCCTGGCATCCATATATTTTTTGATTTTGATTTGGTACACTTTGTTCATCCCCAAGGAGAATTTGTCAAACAAAAGAAAAGATTTAGATGTATATGAAGAAGAATCAATGAGGAAACATATATTAAAAAATGTTAGGGAACTCATCCATTATACATAGAATATGGTGAAGTGTTGTGTTCATTTCAGATTTCTAGAGCGCTGTGTTTTGGTATGAAGGCATATTTTCTCTTCAAGACACACTATTGTAATTCCTCAAATATCTTTAATCACAAGTGGCTAAACTGAGAAAAGAATAAACAAAGAGGGCATCGTGATCAAGTGCAACATTCTAGGGCTAGTAGATAAAGGATTGCATTACTAGAACAAACTGAGACTTCAGGACTAAAATATCATAATTAAAAGTTTAAACTCAGGCTTTTGAAAGTGTTTCCCATGTGAACAAATTGCAGTACTTTGTGATGTTCAGAAACAGACATTCAATATATAAATTAAGTAATACTAATTAAAGACTGAATCATGAAATGATGAAAGGCAGTGCATTCTCAGTTCTGTTTGCAAGAACTTTTGGTAGTATCTTGGAATCCATTTTTAAATGTGAAATTGGGTTATATTCATCCATCCATCCATCCATTTTCCAACCCGCTGAATCCAAACAGGGTCACGGGGGTCCGCTGGAGCCAATCCCAGCCAACACAGGGCACAAGGCAGGGAACAAATCCCAGGCAGGGTGCCAACCCACCGCAGTTGGGTTATATTAATCAGTTTAAAAGTTTTTTTATTTTCTAGAATGACTGAAATGCATGCCTGATGTAGAATTATTTTTTCTGTATAGCTTTAAAGAACAAAGATAGACTCGATTAGAATTCTAATATGTAAAGTACTGTGCGTGTTAAATCTTAGTTTACTGTTACAATTCAGTTATTATTAACAAAACACATAATGAAAAGGCTGGGGAATTCAAGCATGCATAAAATAAAATGTACTACTGCTTCTACTACGACTACTACTACTACTACTACTACTACTAATAATAATAATAATAATAATAATCATTACTCATTATAGAATATTATTAGAATTCATAGACATATAGTTTTGTATAGTAGCCTAAATCTAATGACAGGGTATGGCAGTCAACCTCTTTTGGGTACACTAATATAATACAATCTCATACCAAATGATACAAAATGTCATGTTAAAATATGGAATGCATAAAGTTAGAACTTGTAAAGTCATGCTTAATAGTGAGTACATGGGGAGTATTCTCAAAAATATAGGAGGAAAGAAAGTAACTGACAAAATACTCCATGTGCTTAGCTTTCTATACTTCTGTGCCTTTGTAAATGATTATCAGAATTCCTGGAGTTCTTCAGTTCCCCTTCTGATATTGTGATTTCAGGATCCATACCCATGCTTTACAAAAGTGAGCGAGTTTGAGATTGATGTATTAACAAAGCTTATTGAATGTCCGCAGTGTGTAAGTGAGCTGCACCATCTCGTAATAAACTGGATATGTGCTATAATCTTATAGCATTTCCTACAATAAAATTTTTGGGCATTGTTAGGAACGAAAAAAGGAAGCTGTACATTTTGTTGCCATAGCACTTCCTCATTATATCCTGCTATTCATTTAAGATACATGAGGCTGAAAATCAGAAACTCATTATTATATAAAGTCTTAAATTAGTCAAGTAGGTACTTTTGTCAAAATGTTTTATTGCAATAACATGGTTTTGGCACACCATAGGAAGAGTATTGTTTAGTTTGCTTAAGAATGTTCTTATTCTGTGACCTTTTCTGTAAATAAATTCAATTAAAACACTTTGTTTTCTTTTGTATTTAGTGGTAAACAATGACATTTTAAAAATGATTAAAAAAAATTTAAAATTATTGTTGACAAACTTAAATCTTGGGCAAAGTAAAAGCTTTCATTTTAAATTCACAGTCTTAAAATATGTAATTAAAACACAAACGTGATGTTTATATACAGTATGTCTCTATATACACACACATAAAACCATCTATCCATTATCAGTGTAGGTTTTTCTTGGGTATTACAGTTTTCCTCTTACATACGTGAAGTGTGCCCATTAATGGATTGGCATCTCAACTGGGGCAGGTTCCTGTCATATTCACATAGCCTTTGGCTCCTATGGCCCTTAACTGTAGTATACTAGTTTAATAAAGGATGGTCCTCAATAGTGAAACATAACTATTCGTACAAAATATGAAACATTTATCACTTGTTTTGACTAGAATGAGGTGGAGACAGAGAAAAGTATTACTTTGACCGCTAATTTAGCATAGTAGGCCATGTACTATATGAACTATAAATGTACTACAGTAATCCCTCGCTATATCGCACTTCGACTTTCGCGGCTTCACTCTATCGCGGATTTTATATGTAAGCATATTTAAATATATATCGCAGATTTTTTGCTGGTTTGCGGATTTCTGAGGACAATGGGTCTTTTAATTTCTGGTACATGCTACCTCAGTTGGTTTGCCCAGTTGATTTCATACAAGGGACGCTATTGGCAGATGGCTGAGAAGCTACCCAACCAGAGTATGTATTACCTATTAAATAAAACTCCTCAAATATATCGTGAGCACGGGGGCTTTTCGCACCCCTAGAAGATATGGCCGCTCCTCAAAAAACACTGAAAGATTACCTTCACATTGCTCTCTTCCTTGCTGGGCTTAAATGTGGCTGCTTTGTCAAGCGATATGCTTCCTGCATGGTGCTTCGCATACTTAAAAGATCAAACAGCACGTATTGATTTTTGATTGTTTGCCTTTCTCTCTCTCTCTCTCTCTCTCTCTCTCTCTCTCTCTCTTGCTCTGACATTCTCTGCTCCTGACGGAGGGGGTGTGAGCAGGGGGGCTGTTCGCACCCCTAGACGATACGGATGCTCATCTAAAAATGCTGAAAGATTATCTTCACGTTGCTCCCTTTCTTGCAGCTGGTTTGTCAAGCGATATGCTTCCTGCATGGTGCTTCGCATACTTAAAAGCTCGAACGGCACGTATTGATTTTTAATTGTATGTTTTTCTCTGTCTCTCTCTCACTCTCTCTGACATTCTCTGCCCCTGACGGAGGGGGTGTGAGCAGGGGGGCTGTTCGCACCACTAGACGATACGGACGCTCCTCTAAAAAAATGCTGAAAGGCTACCTTTACATTGCTCCCTTCCTAGCAGCTGCGTTGTCCGGCGGTGCTTTGCATACTTAAAAGCCCAAACAGCCCTATTGATTTCTGATTGTTTGCTTTTATCTCTCTCTCTCTCTGACATTCTCTGCTCCTGACGCGCACTCCTTTGAAGAGGAAGATATGTTTGCATTCTTTTAATTGTGAGACAGAACTGTCATCTCTGTCTTGTTATGGAGCACAGTTTAAACTTTTGAAAAAGAGACAAATGTTTGTTTGCAGTGTTTGAATAAAGTTCCTGTCTCTCTACAACCTCCTGTGTTTCTGTGCAAATCTGTGACCCAAGCATGACAATATAAAAATAACCATATAAACATATGGTTTCTACTTCGCGGATTTTCACCTTTTGCGGGGGGTTCTGGAACGCAACCCCCGCGATCGAGGAGGGATTACTGTATAGCTTTCCTCAAAAAATCTAAATTATCCTTAATTTTCCGCCAACCTCATGTTCATTGAAAATGTATACTTTAAAGTGAAAGGTTATGTGATCAGAAAATAAATGCACTATTTTCAAGAAATTAGCTTGAAGCTTCTATTATATTATGTTCAATTCATGACTAACAATCCTGGGGATGTCATGCAAATATACTCTTTCTTCATTCCTGTTGGCAGAGAATTTCTGTTATGTATGGTCTAATAATAGGGTTGGAATAGAAGATACACATGTTTGATTTAATTCCTGAAATAATACAAATTATACTTTTGAAAAGAAAGATATAAAATTATTTGTTTGAAAATCAAGTATGTCCTTTTCAGAATGAGTGCAAAGCTATGCCAGTGAATCAAGCAGGCTTACAATCCAACCTCTGCTCCTTAGGGACAAGCTGACAGAGATGGGATTAGATTCATACCTAGTGGCATGGATCGTGGACTATCTTAAAGACAGACCTCAGTATGTGCGTCTTGGGAACTGCACGTCTGACATTGTGGTCAGCAACACAGGAGCGCCACAAGGGACTATACTTTCTCCGGTCCTGTTCAGCCTATATACATCGGACTTCCAATACAACTCGGAGTCCTGCCATGTGCAAAAGTTCGCTGATGACACTGCTATCGTGGGCTGTATCAGGAATGGGCTGGAGGAGGAGTATAGGGACCTAATCAAGGACTTTGTTAAATGGTCCGACTCAAACCACCTACACCTGAACACCAGCAAAACCAAGGAGCTGGTGGTGGATTTTAGGAGGCCCAGACCCCTCATAGACCCAGTGATCATCAAAGGTGACTGTGTGCAAATGGTGCAGACCTATAAATATCTGGGAGTGCAGCTGGATGATAAATTAGACTGGACTGCCAATACTGATGCGCTGTGCAAGAAAGGACAAAGCCGGTTATACTTCCTTAGAAGGCTGGCTTCCTTCAACATCTGCAATAAGATGCTGCAGATGTTCTATCAAACAGTTGTGGCGAGCGCCCTCTTCTACGCAGTGGTGTGCTGGGGAGGCAGCATTAAGAGGAAAGACGCCTCACGCCTGGACAAACTGGTGAGGAAGGCAGGCTCTATTGTTGGCATGGAGCTGGACAGTTTAACATCTGTGGCAGAGCGAAGGGCGCTCAGCAGGCTCCTATCAATTATGGAGAATCCACTGCATCCACTAAATAATGTCATCTCCAGACAGAAGAGCAGCTTCAGCGACAGACCTGCTGTCACTGTCCTGCTCCACAGACAGATTGAGGAGATCGTTCCTCCCCCAAACTATGCGACTCTTTAATTCCACCAGGGGGGGTAAACGTTAATATTTAACATTATACATAGTTATTGTCTGTTTTTTTCACCTGTATTATTATCATTCTTTAATTTAATATTATTTATTGTATCAGTATGCTGCTGCTGAAGAATGTGAATTTCCCATTGGGATTAATAAAGTATCTATCTATCTATCTATCTATCTATCTATCTATCTATCTATCTATCTATCTATCTATCTATCTATCTATCTATCTATCTATCTATCTATCTATCTATCTACAAATACTGTCCACAGTACTATGTGTCTAACAGAAAGAAAAAATAAATGTATCTCTGCTCTGTGCTCATAGTATGTTTTAAAATCGAATCATGCAGGGTTTTCCCTTTTTTTCCAAAAAATTAAACTAAAAAAAAAAACGTATGCATAAGTCCAATTTTATTTTTTTACTAACACTTACTATCACAGTACAAAATAACAGGTTTAATGTGTATTTTTTGTTCTATATTCAGTATTTAACAATACATAAAATAAAACATACTATCTAGTTCCAGACTGTAAAGTATAACAAGGACAAATAGAAAATGTAGAATGACAAATACTTTTCCTGCCATTTTAGTAGCAACATCAGCTTAATTCCATGCTGATATGTTTCTTTCATATTTTGTAAATCAACAGGTCTTTTTATGAACTACTACAGAAATATGATTTTATGTTTAAATATTCCTGTTTCTAGAGCTAAGTAACATGTTATTAAATCTCCCTGTGACACCTAGTTCAGATATAGCCAAAATGACAGTCATCATTTTCTGCTTATTATAAAACCGATTCTGCACTGGCAGCAGAGACATCTGTAGGAAAAGCAGCCACCTAGAAAAAGCTCCAAACTAAAGTGTGGAATCTAGCACAGTAGGGTGATAAATGGAATGTAGAGCAGCATGTTATCACAAGACCACATGCCATTAGAAACTTCGAAATACTTCTACCTTCATCATCATATTTTTAAAAAACATTATTGTGTATCTCTGGAAAATTCATTAGGTAAAAAAGTTTAGAGAACCATACTATCTAGAGAGCACTATTTCTTAGCTTTTCTCATTTGCCTTTTAAAAAGCAGCTGTACTTCTGCAGTATATTTTGCAAACTGACTACAATTTTGGCTTCTGGCTTAGGATTTTCTTTGTGAAAGCCTTTGCTGTTTAGCTATGCAACCCAAAGCAACCATATTTTATTGGATGTTTGATCCATATGTGTGCATGATATTTATTTTATCAGCATTCCTTCAAAGACTGTCATCCCAGTAAAGCTGACAAGTAGATGAGTACAATTAAGATCTTTTATCTAGCTTAAACCTCATAGCATACCAAGTGCAATTGTATTTTATTACAATGTTGTCCATTTCTACTTTATCTGTAGTCTGACACCTTTCTGAATAAGTAATGTTGCAATAACTGCATAGGTAAACATGTTTTAGATGTAGTGCTTCCTAAGGTGAAACCTGACCAGCATTCTGTAAAACCCAACCACTGGAGTTTATTTTGTTAAGTTAAAGATTAGATTCAGGGAAACATGAACTCTTAAGATATTTCTTGTAAAAATAAAAAATGAAAATACACTTTCACTGACATTCTGTTACCAGATCATATGTCATAATCATCAATATGAAATTAGTTGCTATTGCATCCAATTATGTTTTTTTTGTGAAAGTTGACTTGCCTTTAGTGCTTCCTCACACCAGGAATAATACAAAGAGTCCAAAGAATATAAAACACAAACACATATCCTAAACTATAGCCCATGCTGTCTATTTTTTAAAGAATAAATATACTTGAAGCTCCACAGAGGTTTTCTGCAGGACATTTCCCAGTCCTTTGCTACTGTTAGCCACTTATGCCCAAATATGCCCCTGGAAACCTCTGGTTACACAGACAAAAATTCACCCAGTCCTAATATTATAAATAATAGATCTTATTGAAATGTCATTTTTTTTAATTGAATACAGCTGTTTCAAGTGTAAATGGTATTTAATGAAAATCTTTTCTACAACCTTTGTAATTTATGTGCAGTTTTCATTAGAAGTATATATTATGTTATTGCCTCATTTATTTGTTCACAAGATAACAGCCTATAATTAGTAATCAGTTGTTCTCTGCTAGGGTTGGTTTGATTTTATGTAAGTGGGTTTTGCATAAATTAGGATATTTTAAGCATCTTTGTTAATTAGTTATTAAGTCTTACATTAATTCTACCTGCATGTGCAGTTGTGTGAATCAATTAAGTTTTTTGTGCTTGCTTTTTTATCATTTGCTGTCTGCTTTTGGATCTTACATATCTTATTTATGGGTTCTCAAAAAAAGAATTGAAAGCTGAAAGCAACTTTGATTTTGAGTCATACAGTTTCAGAAAGTACAAATAACTGATTATCCTTACCATACAACTCACGGTATTGTAAGTGTACAAAGCATAAAAGATAAAAAAATCTACATTAACTGTGAATTCAGAGATACAGTGCTCCCTGGTATGGTCAAGGCCATTAGCTTAATATACAGTTGGTCCCGTTACTGGAGAGGAGTCTCATGTGGCCCTTTGCCTATCTATGCACCCATTCATTTACTGTACTGTGAAAGTCACACCTCCCTTTTTATTGTCTACATGCCCTTATTACACATTTTGCAAAACTCGTAGAGGTTAAATTATGTACATCTGGAATGCACATCGTACTAAAGGCTGCCCAGTGCCAAGGTTCAAGAAACCAGTAAATGTCAGTGTGTAACCACATATACTCTTTCTATGGCTTCATTCCTCTGCTCTCGTTACACCATGATGCAGATAAATAAACAGCCAAGTCATTATTTCACAGCTGATACAGGCCGTCACCTTTAGTGTTCAGGTAATCTGTCTGAGGAGAAAGTGACTATGGACGTATTAGATAAAATTTAAAGATGAATGACTACCAATTAATTATTTAAAACAACCATTACATCAGTGCACCAAATCCCGATCACACACTTAAAGCTGTATGGTTTATGGTTTACTTAGCTTGCTAATTCACTTAATGTGCTAAAATAGATATGACGTAGCTCCCTTTTCACAGGGCACTTATGCATTGTCATGTTCATAAAGTGCCAGTTGGCAGCTTTTAAATGTGATGGGTGTGACAGAGCAAAATGTGGGGGACAGGAAGATATGGAACAAGATGATCTGCTGTAGCAACCCCTAAATGGAAACAGGTAGAAGAAGAAGAAGAAAAGAAGCAGTTTCAATTATGTTTTGATATTTCTTATGATCCTTAAATAAAAAAATATAAGGGTTCTTTTTCTCATCATACATATGAAAGAAAGGAGAAAAAATAAATATGTTGGGTTTTCCATTTTAAATTTTGATTTAATGGGTTTTCTAAAATGGACAGCATGTCTGTGTCATTCATGGTATTGTCTCCCATCTCCAGGGACCTGAGCTGGAATCCCAGCACATTCTCCCTTATATTTGTTTCCTAACAGTTCTTCAGTTTCATGTCACCTTAAGTTATATGACTGAGTCTGTGCGTACATGTGCTCTGCCATCACTTAGGAATAAACCAGTCCTATGATGAAAAAGAAGGTTAAAATACAACGACAGAGAAACTGATAGACATTTCTGCAGTGTTTCATTTTACATTTACATTTACGGTTTTAACTTAGCAGACTCTTTACAAACCTTAAAAAACTTTCAAAAGAGATCAATGTAATCCAGTAAGCATCAGTTTGGAGGACTGTATAGGAACAAAATTTACAGAACAGAGTTACAAAGTTGATGAATGTAAGTGAAAGGCTCAAAACAAAAAACAGCTAGTTAAAAGTATAGGTTACAAAAGCCTAGTATCAGTTAGACAGAATTTCACAAAACAGGAGTTTATTTAAGCGCTTCTTAAACACTTTTGAGGGAATCAGAATTATAAATGGAGGTGGGCAGGTTATTCCACCAGCCAGGAGCTACACATGAAAAGCATTTGGATTGAGATTTGATGATACGCAGGGGTGACATCACCAGTGTTTACACAAAATTTACATTACAGTTATACCGCTTAAGCTTCCCTACTAATGTAATCTTAGAGACCACAGTTTTTATGGATCTACAGTATAGCTCTGCCATTATACTTTGCATGAAATTAATGTGTCATGTTCAATTCTATCACCACTCAGTGATGCTGTGGTTAGTGCTCCCCCGGCTCATTGATTTAGAGTCCTGGGGTTGACTACCATACCCAGTCATTATTTATATTGAGTTTGCCCATGTTTCTAGGTATATGTAAATTTTCTCCATGTACTCTAGTTTACCTCCCAATTCCCCAGAGATGTACATGTTAGGTTAATTGGTCCTATGTGTGAGCTGGCCCTGCAACAACCAAACTCATTGTCTGTGGCAGGTTCATGAATTGTGCCAAAATTGTGCAAAATTAGGTCATTGATCCCACAAGACTAAACTAAATTAAGCAGATTTGGCAAAGTTACAGTATGGGACATTACATCATATGTTATGTTCCAATCTACTTGTGTTAAAAGAAATTAGCAGTACAGAAATGTATATTGCATCATTTTCTAATGTGCAGTAGAACTGAATAAAATCTGCTACTGTCAGGAGATGCCGGAGCCACAAACTGTGGTCACCATAAATAATATGAAAGGAATAGCAGCTTGGACAGAGGCAGGGGTGCTGTAAGAATTATGTTTCTGGACTTCTCTAGCGCCTTCAACACCATCCAACCTGTGCTCCTTAGGGACAAGCTGACAGAGATGGGAGTAGATTCATACCTGGTGGCATGGATCATGGACTATCTTACAGACAGACCTTAGTATGTTCTCGGGAACTGCAGGTCTGACATTGTAGTCAGCAACACAGGAGCGCCGCAGGGGACTGTACTTTCTCCAGTCCTATTCAGCCTATATACATCGGACTTCCAATACAACTCTGAGTCGTGCCACGTGCAAAAGTTCGCTGACAACACTGCTATCGTGGGCTACATCAGGAGTGGGCAGGAGGAGGAGTATAGGAACCTAATCAAGGACTTTGTTAAATGGTGCGACTCAAACCACCTACACCTGAACACCAGCAAAACCCAGGAGCTGGTGGTGGATTTTAGGAAGCCCAGGACCCTCATGGTCCCCGTGATCATCAGAGGTGACTGTGTGCAGAGGGTGCAGACCTATAAATACCTGGGAGTGCAGCTGAATGATAAACTGGACTGGACTGCCAATACTGATGCTCTGTGCAAGAGAGGACAGAGCCGACTATGCTTCCTTAGAAGGCTGGCGTCTTTCAACATCTGCAGTAAGATGCTGCAGATGTTCTATCAGACAGTTGTGGCGAGCGCCCTCTTCTACACGGTGGTGTGCTGGGGAGGCAACATAAAGAAGAGGGATGCCACACACCTGGACAAACTGATGAGGAAGGCAGACTCTATTGCAGGCATGGAGCTGGACAGTTTGACATCCGTGGTAGAGCGACGGGCGCTGAGCAGGCTCCTGTCAATCATGGAGAATCCACTGCATCCACTAAACAGTATCATCTCCAGACAGAGGAGCAGCTTCAGTGACAGACTGCTGTCACTATCCTGCTCCTCTGACAGATTGAGAAGATCGTTCCTCCCCCACACTATGCGACTCTTCAATTCCACTCGGGGGGTAAACGTTAACATTATACAATGTTACTGTCTGTTATACCTGCATTTTTATCACTCTTTAATTTAATATTGTTTTTTATCAGTATGCTGCTGCTGGAGTATGTGAATTTCCCGTTGGGATTAATAAAGTATCTATCTATCTATCTATCTATCTATCTATCTATCTATCTATCTATCTATCTATCTATCTATCTATCTATCTATCTATCTATCTATCTATCTATCTATCTATCTATCTATCTATCTATCTATCTATCTATCTATCTATCTATCTATCTATCTATCTATCTATCTATGAAGTATATAAAGGGTGCTTGAGCCAAAACAATACAAATAAGGGTTGTAACTATGCAGTTTAACTAGCCTTTCTGCGTTTCTGTAAGGTTTTGTAAGGCAAAAAGTGAGTGTACAGAATTTGTTATTTCTTATACAGCTACTACCAATTCTTTCATTTAGTCTACAGACAAAAATAAAAGCTCATACACAACTCAGTGTCAGAATTAATTCATAATAATTCCAGAGTGACTACTGGCTAAGCAAAGCTGCTTTTGTGTTGCTCAGGCTTGGAGATACATGTCTCGTTATCATTTTATTACAACTCATTCAACTTCACCAACTCTATTTGCTCTTTTATGTCATTTTCAGTAATTTATTCTTGTTAATTCTGTAATCTTCCTTGGCTCTTTTGCATTATTTTGGTTGGCCAACCTAGTACAATGGCTCATTCAGAATCCTGTATTTCTCATTAACTTTGCCATATTAGTAAATCCATTTTAAAAACAGGTTACCTCTCTTTTACCTTATCTCTAGCAACAGTAGAACTGAAAGTGACAGTTTAACAAGTGGGTATTAAATATTGGTGCTGGACGTCTTCTATGAACTGAAGAAGTGTCCAAAACTTTTGTGGAAATTCCTTCGGAATTTGGATGGATTTACAAATTCGTGATGCTCGTTGTATCATGCAATATCAGTGTTAAGAGTGAATATTTTACCATGGTGTGCACTCTGACATTGCAGAAATTCAGAAAATAATATATTGCACATCAAGAAAACTTAATCACATTGTGACATTCTAAAATAATTTACATCTAGTATTGTATATGAATACATTTAATTTATTTACTGAATACACAATTAAGTGAGTTTTAAATGTCAAGGATAATATCTTTTTCTCTGCTATTTTCTCTTCTTAACATGTTGGGACATAATCTAATATATATTTCCAGACTAAATGAAATTAGTAGAATCTACTATATAATAAAATATTAAGGTCTGCTTGTCCAGTCCCTCAGATCAATCTGATCGGTCAATTTGGCTTTGGTGTGATGGTCAGTTTGGCTTTGGTGACACAACCTAAGAGGAAGTACGAGTGTGTGAGTAAAGGCACTTGTTGAGGGAGTCAGTTTAAAAAATGAAAAGTATTAAAACTGGTCGAAAATAATGACAGAGTCTGAGAAGTAGGTTTTACGGAAACATGTTTAAGATAGCGAGACCTAGTGAAGAGACATTCCACACCAGCAAATACAGAGGAAAGCCCCTGAAGGTGGGCATAAGGCAAGAGACAGCAAATACTTTTTAGTTATTCTACTACCTGTCATTGACAGGTAGCTTGGCTGGTATTTTATAAGATTAAACGTAATAGCTAATCAAAGTTAAGCAATTCAAAATGACAAATAATTACACTGAAAGCAAATCCTGCTACTTCACTGGGTCTTTCTAATGCAATGCCTTTCCCTTTTTCCCTATTTCTGTTTGAGTTGGCTCACCACCTTCCCTTATAAGAAAGCTTAGTACAATTCCACAAATATTCTGTTATCCCACTCTTTTGCTGTGTCTAAATCTGTGATTAGACTACCCTTCTACCAGTCGGGCTGGTGTAGCAACTTAGTATCTAACTCTAAACTCTAGTGTAGTGACCTTTAAACTCTTGTCCAGGTACTACATCTGAAACAGTCTTTGGAATTATATGGGAATACAGTGATCCCTCGCTGTATCGCGCTTCGCCTTTCACGGCTTCACTCTATCGCGGATTTTATATGTAAGCATATTTAAATATATATCGCAGATTTTTTGCTGGTTCGCGGATTTCTGAGGACAATGGGTCTTTTAATTTCTGGTACATGCTTCCTCAGTTGGTTTGCCCAGTTGATTTCACACAAGGGACGCTATTGGCAGATGGCTGAGAAGCTACACAACTTACTTTTCTCTTTCTCTCTCTTGCGCTTTCTCTGATCCTGACGTAGGGGGTGTGAGCAGGGGGGCTGTTCGCACACCTAGACGATATGGACGCTCGTCTAAAAATGCTGAAAGATTATCTTCACGTTGCTACCTTCTGTGTGCAGCTGCTTCCTTAAGCGACATGCTGCACGGTGCTTCGCATACTTAAAAGCTCGAAGGGCACGTATTGATTTTTGCATGTTTGTTTTTCTCTCTCTCTCTCTCTCTCTCTCTCTCTCTCTCTCTCTCTCTCTCTCTCCCTGCTCTAGACGGAGGGGGTGTGAGCTGCCGCCTTCAACAGCTTTGTGCCGGGGTGCTTCGCATACTTAAAATCCAAACAGTCCTATTGATTTGTTTGCTTTCTCTGTCTTTATGACAGTCTCTGCTCCTGATGCACTCTCCTTTGAAGAGGAAGATATGTTTGCATTCTTTTAATTGTGAGACAGAACTGTCATCTCTGTCTTGTCATGTAGCACAGTTTAAACTTTTGAAAAAGAGACAAATGTTTGTTTGCAGTGTTTGAATAACGTTCCTGTCTCTCTACAACGTCCTGTGTTTCTGCACAAATCTGTGACCCAAGCATGACAATATAAAAATAACCATATAAACATATGGTTTCTACTTCGCGGATTTTCTTATTTCGCGGGTGGCTCTGGAACACAACCCCCGCGATGGAGGAGGGATTACTGAATGTCTAGAAAATGAACAGTTAATCTTGTGTAAGCTGTAAGTGATAGCTCCAGGTGTCTCCACACTCCTAGTTTCCTTAACTCATAAAAAGGGAGAGGCAATAAAATCAACTTACAAAATCAATGTCCTCTTAAAAAATAGCAGGGTCTGACTAGCTTCAATTGGAAACCTTTGCTGGAATGGAAGATTTCAGCTGGCTTTCTTCCAGGTATCTGTGGCTTGTCTCTCATTCTGATGGTCTCATTAGATTTTCCAGTGGTCAAATTAGTGTTCCTCCTAGTCTGTCCATGTTTCATATCCTCTTTAAATTCACATGGATTACCTCCAGTATTCCGCAGACATGCAAGTTGAATGGTGGTTATAAAGTGCAACAATCTGACAGTTAGACAGATATTTCATTCCTGAGAGAGTTCCTGCATGTTAGCTTCCTGTTACCAACAAGCAATCCCATAAAAACAGGTTTAAAGATAAATGTTATTAAAAAGGAGCACCTCTAAAAGTGTCCAGTTTGAACACTATAATACAATATAGGAAAGACAAAGGGGAATTTGATTTTGTGATCAGGGTCTTAAGGTTAGTGGACCACCCCATAGTGATTCAGAATAAGGTGAAAGTCACACTACTGCCTTAATAGGTGGTGCTCACAGTGTTAAAGAAACAATTCTTTGTGCTATCACATGCTGTACACTACTCTGTGAAATGTTCTTTATGCCTGGTATACGTCATAGCGCAGCATTTGAGCTGTTGATGGAGATTGAGTATGGTCATATACTGGCCCTTAATGAAGCAGACTGGTTCTTCCATCAAACTGTGGAATGGATTGAATGTGAAGTACCTGCAGTGCATTGTTATTGGCTACAATATGAAGAGAACGTAACCCTCAGCCAGACTCATGGTTTTGAATAGCCCAGACATATAGAACCCATCAGGGCAGGGTATAGCAGAAGAAATGGCCATAGAAGCGTGCATCAGTGCAACTGTTACACCAAAAATGTCAATTTAAGTTATACTGTATGCAGTTGTCATCCTGAAGCAAGTCTGTAGTCACATATTCCCCTGCCACTCATTATTCATTACCACCACACACCCCTGCAGTGATGCCTCAAACAGGCTGAGTGGAAAGGAATGGCTGTCTGTTGTCTTTAATGGTTAAAGTGGATTATGCTTGGGAATGAGTGATAATCATGTCCGATATAGATCAGGGGCCTCATGTATAAATGGTGTATACACACAAAAATGTTGCGTACAACCCGTTTCCACGCTCACATCGTGATGTATAAAAACTAAACTTGGTGTAAAGCTATGCACATTCTCATGCCAGCTCAATCCATTGCGTATGCAATTTCTACACTTGGTTTAGTAAACTGGCGGCACCCAGCGTCAAGGCAGTTGTACTGTTCCTGTGTGGTCTCCCTTTATTTTTTAGATAGATAGATAGATAGATAGATAGATAGATAGATAGATAGATAGATAGATAGATAGATAGATAGATAGATAGATAGATAGATAGATAGATAGATAGATAGATAGATAGATAGATAGATAGATAGATAGATAGATAGATAGATACTTTATTAATCCCAATGGGAAATTTAGATTCACATTCCTTGACGTGGCTTTATCTATTACACTAAAATTAGCCTCATATTGTTGATTAGTTTAAGGCATATGATTGTAATCAACCCATAACCATATAATGGTGCACAGAATGGCCAAACTATTCCAAATACTATAGCTGCTTTATTGTTGTTACTCTCAGTGCACCACTGAGTATTTAACCCACTGTATCTGAGTGTGGAATCACAAACTGTACAGCAGCTGATCAGAAAGAGGATTATCGGGATTCAGCATCCAGCACATGCTGCCTCAGCCATGCTCACAGTCTACTTGAACTGCATCCATACAGTACAGCGAACTCTTCAGAGCCTTTCCTTTATATATATATATATATATATATATATATATATATATATATATATTATATATATATATATATATATATATATACTGTATATGTGTGTGTATGTTGTGTATAGGATTATATGGACATTATTGTCACATATACAGTGTACAGTGACATTCTTACTAGCATTTGTTAATTGGCATGTAACACGTCATCACTCTGCAGCACCATGGTTAGTGAGTATACATATCTTACTTTGAATCTTCTGTCCTCCTTATCTGAAAAATCTCAGAACATACTTATTATATGACATACAGTGCAGTATAACAGATTTTGACAGGGCACAGCATCTTAGAAGTCTTTAAAAAAGTTTCAATACACACTATCTTAGCAAAGTAAAGTACAATACAAGATTCAAACCCATAACAGATCACTTGAAAATGATCAAATAATGGACTAAATATAAAAATGTGCAGGCCTATACTGCACTGAAAGTGATTTTTGCTCAGTTCATTTAAAATGCAAAATTATAGCCACAGTAAAAGACTGTATTGAAACTGCTTTGCATTTCTGAATTAGGATTAAAGGTTTCGTTTGCAAATTGCCTGGGATGAAGGTGTCTGCTAAATTAACAATCCTCTGTCACCTGCCATTAGTGTTATGGTCAAAAAGATTTTGGAATGTTTCATTCCTTTTCATCATTTGAATCAAAATTCAAGGGTGATCAAGAGTTAGTCATGAAAAGAATGGACATTATGAATAATCTTTCCTGGATGGATTTTAATCTGTCATTAGATTAAAATCAGACTGTACAGTAAAACCTAATAAAATTAGTGCAAGCATAAGAACAGGAAAAAAGCTAAAGAGTAAATGCATCCTAGCCTACAGAGATCCAAGTCCCATTAGATAAAAATTTAACCTAGCTGCATTGTGTCGTCACCAGTGCAGCATTTAATTTACACTCTTAAATCTGATTTGTTTTATAAGGGGTAGCCATACTCTTTATCTGCTGGTAAGATGAAACTGCATTTTTAAAAATGCATTTTTTATTGCAGTACTGTTAGTGTAATATTTATTGGTATTATAATTTTAACACGTCTGCTTAACTAGTGCTTACCCAGTTCTAGAATACCAGTTTCATATTATAGGCTTACAAATGTCTGCATGATGTTTGCCTGTTTGTGTGGATTATCCCCACACATAATAGAGATGTGCATGTTAAGTTAATTGGTGACTCTAAATTGGCCCTGAATGAGTGAGTGTGGGTGGATGGAAATGTTCCCTTTTATGGACTGATTCACCTTGCAGGTCTGTTTAGTGCCTTGTGTGTCCATGATCCTAACCTGAATGATGCGATGGATAGATGGGTGGATGGATGGATAGATTGATGGATAGATGGATGGATTAATACTGTATGCGACTCACATAAGCTGGATAAAGCAAAAAGAGCTCATATCTTACATATAAAGCAAAGAATGTACAGAAATTAATTTTAAATTGTTACTCAGCATTAAATATCAAAGATTTATCTGGAGCAGTAGAAGTTTGTTGCAGAGTGAAAGCTTTAATAATTACCAGTTTTCAAAGTGTTTTTTACAATGTCTGCTAATTGTTTAACTTCAGTACACTGATCCCAGTGAGACTATGCTTAGTCAGCTTTTGGGCAGAGGCAATGAGGGTAAAAGAAGAAGTCTTGTTTCCTTCAAACCAAAACTCTGTGTCACATTCACAGCAAAGTAACATTGCATTGTATTCTTTATCTGAAGTGACAAACGAATATATTAACTTACATTTTATTTCTCATACCCAGGTAGTACAATAATGTGCATTATAGTAACCTGGTTAAAATTCTTTAAACCTGTTCAATGTATCTAGTCTCATATCCTTTGAGTTTTATTTAGTAAACTTTTTTTTTTTTGCATTTCCCTATATATTGCTAGAGTAGAACTCGAAGAATGTTTTATTGCACAGTGGGAGCTGCACTAAAGTGGTGCCTGACTTGTCACCTTCATTTATTTGTGAAATGCAAGAGTAAAAATGATTTTGGTTTTCTTGACTCCTACTGGGATTCTTGCCATTATTAGAAGCTCATACTGTAGTCGACTGCCCCTGTGTATCACCTGGTAATACTGAGGAATGGTACAAAAATCCTCAGCTTCTAGCCATGAAATGAATTTCCGTGACTTTAGACCAGCTAGAACGATTTACTAGTGACACATGAACAGCTTTTCCAGTAAACAAATTATTATATGAGGGGAGCAGCAGTCTATTTTTATGCCATTTAAAAGTTAAATCACAATATACATTATGTATATTTCTGTTATGTATGCAGAAGGAGCTAGAGTAGGACTGTATCAGCATGCATCTATAAAAGAAGAAATAGGTAAAAAAAAATTCCCACATTGTTAAAAGAAGTTTAAAGCCACGGTGTTTCAGTTGTTGAGTGCTCATGAGTTATACAGGTATGTTTAAGCATAAAGTTTCAGTACATTAATAATACAAATTAAGATGTATTTATGCAGTTTTTTTGTTCTGTTTTACGAGTTAGATTAAGTTTAGAGGTTATGCTTTTATATTAAAAGTCACTTTTTATATTTATTTAACGCCAGTATTATTATTATTGTTTCTTTACTAGATATTTTTCCCCAAGGTTACTTACCCAAATTAAGGTATTGATAATAAATTTGTGTGATTAGCATAAACATACAAAATTAACAGACAAGCGAAAACTCAGTTTTATACAGAGAAACAAGACAATTAGCGTTGCAGTTAGTTCTCTGAGTAGATGGTAGGCTAGCTGTGTAATTAAAAAAGCTCAGTTATTTGGTGTTGAAAGCTTTAGCTATCTGCAGTATAGCACACAGCAGTCCCAAAGTATTTATGAAGAGTTGGCTCTTCAAGGGGCACAAGAGTCCGGATACACTCAAAGTAGATGGGATAATTGTGGGAAGGTCATTCCAGAGTTTGGGGGGAAGAATGAAGGGACAGCTTCAAAGGGACCAAACAGAATTAGTAAGCAGGACAAAGCATAAGAGAGACTTCATTGAAGGACATATGGCAAGATGAGAGACTTTGAAATAGTGAGAAGCAAAGCTGTCCATTTACATTTACTTATTTGACTGGCACCCTTATCCAAAGTGACTTACACATTATAGAGGTACACCTGGTTACATTTCTTTTGTTTTTTCCAGTTGTAGGATTGGCAGGTGAAGTGACTTCAAGTCTAAAGTGGAAACCATAATTCCATGTTTATGGAGGGAAGTGACAAAAGAGGAGTGGTTATGGTTTAAAGTTCAAGAAGAACAGGATATATGGAAGAACATTGAATAGGGAATAGCAACTTGAATAAAGTCATTTCTTTTTACAAATTAATGACGTTTGTTGAAACCATGTTGCAGCCACACTGCTACAGGAGATGTGACTATTTTGTTCAGTAGTTTGGACATCTATACAGCTGATAAAGTAAACTACATATAAATGTAGTGCTCAAAGCCTTGACAGATGACCATTTTGGATATGATCAAAGTGTAAAAATAGGGGCAGTTAGAATTCTCATCCTATATTTAAGAGGCTGGTGGTGCTGCAGAGTCAATGGTGGATGTTGGACAAAGGCTTACAAAAAAGCAGAAAAAATGTCAAAAAGTGATGTCTTTCTTGATTCATATATAGTTATCATTTCTTTTGAGCAAAAGGTCCTTTATATTTTCTTTTAGCTAATTTTCTATGGAGCTATTTAAATGTCTCTTACCAGGAAACTATAAATTCTGCTTTGTTGCATTTTGTAGTAAAATATCTTATTACCATTGGCCTTATTATAGTACTTTAAAAAGAATAGGTTAACTTCCTGTTGAATGTTTTATAGTGCACTCAGAAGAGCCAGATTTAGATTAAGTTCAAACACTTTTTATCAATTTCAGGTTCACAGAAGGGGGTAAACCTGCATAGGCCCCCACAAATCTTAAGTGCACGTGTGTGCTTAGTCATGTTGAATCACTCCTATCCAGTCTAGAGTTTCCACTCATGCCTTTGAGATGTGAGAGGAGGATGCATGAAAACTGTAAAGAATGTGCAAGCACCACAGAGAGCGACCAGTCCAGGGTTCAAGTTGAGCCTTTGAGAGCTTTGAGTCAACAATGCTACCACTATGTCTTCTCTCAATGTTAAATGTGCACTTTACAAATGTTTCTTGAAAACATTTGGAGATATGTGCCAAAAAAGCCAGCAGCTGTTTAATGTTGCAAAAGGAGGTGTGGAGAGTACAATATGTTGTGTTTGTATTGGTAAGCAGCATGAGAAAAATGTGTCATCTATTCTATAGGTCTGTCCATTTTATTACAAGACCACGCCATTTAAAGTAGAATGGCATGCCAGTTTATCATGAGCATACATACTCACTCACACTGGGTGAATCTAATGTCTCAACATATATATTAAGAGTGCAGTAGGAGAACTTCCTTACCTCACATGAAGGTGATCAAGCTGAGATTGGTCCCTTTAGGTATGAAAAAGCAGCACTAACAACTGCATCACCTTGCCACACTACTACAGAGATCAAAATTGCTGTAAGTGTTGTATTATAGGTTATAAGGCACTGAGTTTGGATAGCAATACAGTTGAAAAAAGGGTGTCTTTTGTTGTACTGTATAATACGTGGGAGGTCAAAAATATGAACATATCCCATATGAGAGGGATCTATGAGTTATAGTGGACTCATCAATATTTACCGAAGAGCTAGACAGCATGCAGTAGCCATTAAGAAGGCTAAGAGAGTGTTGTTTATACTGTATAGCACAATGGGTAGAATACAAGTTGAAGGAGGTTATGCTTAAATGTTATAATGTAATTTAAGTAAAAATTTATATGTATTCCTTTTGGTTTTAAAAAGATGTTCTTAACATTGTTGACATTTTTTTGTCACTGTTGTTGAATTATTTGTTGGTATCAGGTCTCTAAGAGGGGACCCCTAACTCCCCTCAGGCAGAAACCAATGCCACCCTCTAATAAAATGGAATCACTATACTCTCTGTGTCTGTACTGTACTTGAGGTTCTTTCACTCCAGGCTTGGCTCTTTGTAATGCATTCCAAGGCTGACATTCTCAACCTGTCTGTCAATCTGCAGCACTCACAATTTCTTGTTCTCGGATATCCATGTCAATATCTGTCTTGCCTTTTTCCTGCTGCTATAGTGGCATTGCTTTACTGCCTGCATTTAGTCATTTTATGTGTTTTCAAAGCATTGATTGATACTTTGCACCAGTGGCAGGCTGAGGCTAACACTTAACGCTGACATTTACAGCACACAGGCTCATCTTCTGGCTCAGAGATTGTTGTTCACAAAATGCCACTGTGTTTACAATACATTCTATTTTCTGACGTAAGACAAATTAGCATAGTTACACCAGTATAATTAATCTTTTTTTCAGAATATATTTCACTTATTTCCTCTGGGGAAAAATAAATACAAAACAGGAACTAAAGGATTTTTTAAACAAAGAAACCTACTAAAATCTTTCCAGCATGGTTTGCAATGGCTACAGCAGAAAATTGTCAAGAGCTTTTCCCAACATTTTACCATGCAACCCTAGGTGACTGCTCTTAACTGATGAATGGCAAAGACAGAAGGATCAGAAGAGACCAAAATTCATTCAGTATTTCCAAGTTCTGTGTGCTAGACCATCAACACTAAGCTTGCAATATATAAAACCAACTTTGAAAAAAAATAGGCAAAGTAAGCATAACACAGAGGTTAAAACTGATGCCTCATGGGTCCTAGATACTGGATTCAAATCCCAGTTACTCTTTTTGTGGAGTTTGCATATCCCTGAAGCTTTTTGTTGCTGGAAGGTGCTGTGGCCAAGAGGCATTAAGACCCATAGATGAATGATGAAGACTTAGCCACGAATGGTAATATTGTACATAATGATCAGCTATATATTATTGTTTTAACTGGATGCATCAAAAGTAACAAACAGATGAATGTTGCTTGAAAAAATGCTTTTTAGAATGAATAGTTAAAACCAGTGGGAGATGAATATGTTCATCCATATAGAAATTAGTTCTTTTTTATTTATCAGTGTGGTGATGTGTACGAGGAGGTCTATGGCAGTATAGTGTCAGTGTCCTTAAACAAAAACAGTGCATTCAAACTCAGGGGGTAGTGTCGGTGTGCACAGTACCGTAGCCGAGCAGCCCTAGGATCTTAATGAGATGTGATCAGACTGCCTGGTTTCCTCATTAGTACTCTGGGCATCAAGGCACCTACACATTAGTATAAGAGAGCCTGAGGTAAGAAAGCGGAGCTTAAACTGGAAAGGAAAGGAAAGGATTAGAGACAGGATCATGACAAGGTCGGTGCTACGATAGAGAGGGAGCAAGCGGTCCAAAATTAAGCCCCAGGTTGAGTGAGTGGACAAAGCTCATGAGGTAGGGTTGTTCCTGCAGGACATTTAGAGTAGATGAAGCGACCAGACTGTCTTAAGGATTCCATCAGGACACCATGGGATGGTAACGGGTGAGAGGAACAGGGCTTGCAAGGTTCCTTGCTGAATGCCAAGGCATGGCATTCTGGGGCATGAGCCCGTTAGATGGTGGGCTGCACTTGTCGGCAGGCAGATCATCTTGGTGATGTGGTAGTGATGATGCCTCGCAGTTAGGAGACCTGGGTTCGCTTCCCGGGTCCTCCCTGCATGGAGAGCGCTTTGAGTAGTAAGAAAAGCGCTGTATAAATGTAAAGAATTATTATTATTATCAGGAGCATGATTTTAAATGGATTCACCTAGGCTTATGGTTTTATTGCCAGACTCATTTTAACCATGGATTTTTTTAACTGTTTATTGATTATTTATTAATTGATTTTAACTTTCATTTAAACACTGTTTTTATTAATTATTTATTGACTTATATATTGAAGAAACTGTGCAGCATTTTGTTTTGGGACACTGTATGGTTTGAAAATAAATGCACTAAGCACTTTGCACTTTCTCTTGCTGTGTGTGTCATTTCCATGTCCATCTTAGTTTCATAACTTTCAATGTCTCAGCTATGGGCAATCCAGATAAATATGATTGGTGGAGATATACACACATTAACCGAAGTGTGATGTACTAAATAGTCTGTAACGAAGAATTTCATTTCAAAATGAATGAGGAATAAAATGAAATCTGCAGTGTAAAAGAAGAAAAAATCAACATTCTCTGAACAAAACTATTTTATTTTTATTGTATAGAATTACTTTTAGTTCAAAGAAGAAGTGCAAGCAGTACCCATCCTTTTATAAAACTGCACTGTTGAGTATCACTCACTGGAACGTGCAGAGAACCGCCTGACAACAGTAAACCATGTACAGTACTTAAAAAAGTGGTGGAATCTACTAAACCACATTATCATTAAACTAACAAAACAGCCATAAGACTTTAAGAATCATCACACTCTGATAAAGCACTGCACATTACCAGATAGTTTTCTTCTAATAATGCATAGTTCATATAATTGCTATTGATGTTTGTGTTATTAAGTGGGTTTCAAAACAGATGGACTGATGTTAATTATTCTGCATTCTGAAGCCATGCTATTTACAAATTACAGTTTCTATTAGCCACATAGAAGAACATTATTGCATTTTTGCATTTACTCTGTTTATTCTCATTTTATGAGAAGTAGTTTATCAGAATGTGTCATAGAGGTTGCCTGAATGTTGGTGCCTTGTAATCTGGTTTGTGCCCCTGCTTGTTTCTGCTGACACAGGCTCTGGCTTGAATAAGAACAGTAAAAAAAGATGTATAAAATGAGTAATACTCACATTTTAAACTATTATAAAATAAAATCCCAAAACTGGTTGAATTCAATGTTAAAATATTGAATGTTGGAGCCTTTTAAAGTACACGGACAACAGAGAGACCCTTTCATACATTAGAGGTTAATAATGAATAAAGACATGTAAAGTTGTTTTTGTGAAGGGAGCAGAAGTGGAATACACTTTATTATTTTCCATCAAAATAGAAGGATCTTATTTTGCTGTCAGTAAGAGACCACTTCTTATATTCTCAACAAATTCAGACTCTGGATAGTGCATCTCAAACAAGGATGTGTTAATCTACAAGACAGCTGGAGCTTTTAAAGAGTATTTTGGGCAAAATGCAGAAGAAAATGTGCTTTTCTCTTTCTGTCTCTCAACATGTGTTTTATTAATGAGTCTGTGAAGGAAGATGCAGTCTGTGTGCAGGATTTGCTGCTGTTGCTGAATTCACTATTGAGAAGTGGCACGAATGATGTATGCAGGTGTGAAGATGAAGTGCCCTATTTAATTTCAGATTATGTACAGTTGCTCATTTGTTTGTATCCTTGGCTTCTAAATTGATGCACATAAATAGGGACCAGACCAAAGGCCCAACATCAGTAACTAATTCCAGTAATTTATATTCCTCATCTTTCATCAGCATTTGAGAGGAGGGATTAATAGAACATAATTTAGCTTGCAGATGTAACACTTCAGCCTTGACAAGAGCATGGGTTTATACTTATCTATCTGTTTAGCATGCTAATACTGCACGTATAGTTTTTTTTTTTTTTGCTTCATTTTTCTGCTTTGAAATTTCTTTATTCACGTACAGTGTCTACATTCCTTCTATGACCAATTGTGAGCCTGAAATTTGCATCCCAGTGGAATTTTTGCTGCTTCTGCTCAGCTCCATACAGGGAGTCTTTTTTTCTTTTAAGGATATATTCCCATACCATACCAGCCACTGGAAGTAGGCCAATCTCTCACAAAGGCTCACTTTTCCTTTGGCACAGAATATATTTCTTTCTTAGCTCTGCACACACCCCCCCTCCACAACTAAATTTTCTTAAGAATGGCAGCTTTGCAATAGCCATGTTAGAAAGCATACAAAGGTGGAGTCTTTCATCTTTCACTGTGTAATCAGCATGAAAATGCAGATGCTCTAGTCAAGGATTTTTTCTTCTTCTTTTCATGGTGACGGCTGCTAATCTTGACAGGGCTTTTTTCCACCTGTGTAGTCAGAAGAGACGGTAGCTTTTTAAATCAAATGTTTTGGCTACTGCTGTGCACTTTGAGAGGCAAAGACACAACAGTGCAATTAAAGGAGCCATAGTTCCTTTGATTGGTTGTAATTAGCAAAGCATAGCTACCTCACTCTGGTTTATCTATCCTGGTAAATTTGGAAGTGATTCATTTCCATGCGCATTAGAACAGGTTTTTAATTTGCAGCATGCAAGTCTGTATTTCCTCCATGTCTGACTCATAGTCATTGCTGTGTTAGAAGGAATCATGTGCTGGTATTGTTTATTATCATTACCAATACCCATTAAGCTGGCATGTGTTTCATACTTTATGATAATCATTTAATAGCCACTTCAAAACATAAAGGAACGTCTTCCTTTTTAGAGACATTAGAAGCATGTTTGCATTATGAAGATAGAAATAAAGTTAAATACAATATATTACATACAATATTCATACATAAGCCTTACTTTTATGAAAAATCCACCTTAATAAAAGGATGAGTGTTTGTGTGTCTGTCTCTGTGTCTTTCTGGTTACTATATCTCTGTCATTCCAAATGATGGCACATTACAAACATTTTTGCTAATAAAATGCATTGCACATGTCATTCCAACAGATGACACATCATACACATTAATGCTGCTTATACGAATCCCATACCAAATGACATGCAACAGAGACATGTATGCATGCATACACTGAAAACGTTATGCTGAGGTCTACGTTGATTACTCAGATTTTAACCCTTCTTACACAGGTTGAACAGCTAGTTTAAAACAAAACTGTAGCAATTAATGGCAATGTGCACTTATAACTTTAGAGATACTATCTCAAAAAGGGGGGCAGTCCTGGGCCAAAGGAAGCCAGAACATAAAATATAACTTTTTATAACTTAGTACAAGGAAAATAAAAAGGATCAAATAAACAGCAAATTAATAAATGTGCAGCCTCTCTGAGCTTACCAAGTCAACCTGCCAGACAGCTAAGGTGCCTCACCCATTTACCTACCTCAGAGTATTAAAACTTCGTCCATTTTAGTTTCCTTCTTTTAGCTCTACAAGCTCCCAGTATTTGACACTGCTTTAAAACTCATTCTAGGGTATCGAAAGGCCAAGCTAATAATGGATGATGTTACTTTTGCAAAAGGTTTACAAGGCTACTTCTAATGTTGCTGTCCCTGGTGTGACTTGCACTTTTGAGCCTTTAGTTTCCTCAAAATGGCCATATCTTCTGCTACCCATTTTACTAAAATGGGCTTTTCCCAGTATGTCATCCTTGAGACTAAGTGCTGCCCTCTATAGGCTTTAAAGTCTTTAAGCCTTTCTCTTTCACCCCTCAAGGTAGCATAGTATTATTGTCAAAATTGTCAGACATCACTGCCACCTGTTGGGTTGCTGGCTTTCTTGCACCCTGGTGGAGTAATAACCATTTCTGTAAAATTAAAGGAGTTGACTTTGTGAAGAGTAAATACTCCAAGCTGCCATCAAAGTGGATTTAAAAGAGGTTCCTATGCAGTGGTGGAGATTGTTTGACAAAAAAGAGTGCAAAACACTTGGAGTCCAAATAGGTGGTGAGAAAGATACAAAGAGAGAGAGGAAGAAAAGATCGCTAAAAGTGAATAGGAGCAAAGGTGAATATACTACAACAGAAGTAAACTTTGTTTTTGCCTGCAAGAAAGTCAAATGTAGCATTTCATGGCAGTGTTTGAGAGATGTTTCCTGTGGATCTGACCGCTGTGTATTTCATTTAGTACCGGGGCAAAGCTAAAATGGAAATTTTGTGTGGTGTCACAGTTTCACATCTTGGTGCCTGGTTACAGTATTTTTCAGTTACTGTATGTTTAAAGTTGGATATTATAATAACATTAATTGAATCTGCTCATATTTTAAGTCATTTCCAATTATGGCAATAATTAAAAAACATGAATTACAGCAGATGTGTGGACTAATAGTCCTTTAGTGTATGGGAGAAGAACTTAGTAGCAGAAGAAACCAATTAACATCAGTTACAAAGTGGGAAGGGGCAGTTGTATTTGTGGCTTTAGTGGTTTTCTATGGCCCCAACTACAGGGAAGTTCAAGTAGAATGTCAGGGAATGAGGAATGGTCTGATTTGAAACAGTAAGTGCAATTAGGTAAAGAAATTGCTGACATGTCATTTCTTTGTACTGTTTTGTTACCATCTTAGTGCTCGTTATTATAAATTGTGGCATAAAAATAATGCAACATGATCACCAAGAAAAGTGCATTGATGAATAAGTTGTTTCAAAGATACAGTACTCATGTTGTGACATAGTTGGATAAGCAAAGGTTTTATGAGGACAAAAAGTATGTATGTTTCAATTTTAACATCACAGTTATGATTTCTTTGTTTTCAGTTTCCTGTGTGGAAACAAAATACTGACTACAACACTATGTTTTAAACAGAAGTAGTTCAGATGGAGCTAGCAAAATAATAATTGTATCACCTTATGCCCATAGTGCAGAAAGTGGTAAATATAAGAAAACCAGCAGCTGAATTTTTTACAAACTTCAAAAAAAGTAAATGCACACATAGAAAACTGTTGCTCTGTTACATTAATGTGTTTGCATTTGAAATTGTGTGACCTCATGTATCTGAATCACACTGTGGTATAACTGTTTTCCTGCACTTGTATCTAGTGAACAGTAATATATGAGTCATATAATCAAGTTTGTAATAGGCACTTCTTCATGTTGGAATTGTATGAATTTGGTGATTAATGATAATTTAATACTGATTTTTTGACAGATGATTTAAGTAGATGTGGTATCTGGAAGTTACTTTTTGAAGAACAACTGCAAGATATTCAATGGATGCAAAATTTCCTAAAATAGTGTTTTTACAGCATATGTACAGTAATTTGAAAAAAAGAACATTCACCATGCCCTCACCTTTTTTGCCTTGTCAGACCAAATGAAAAAAGTTGTTAAAAAGGGTTACTTCATTTAGTACTGCAACACCGTCACTACTGAGTATTGTATTACACAAAGCTAAACTATCTATTTTCTTATCAGTAATAACATTATTGTAAAATGTTTTACTAGTTAGATCTCTAATTTTAAGCAAGATCATTCTAATTGTTTTACTGGGCTTTATAAAGACATTGCAACCAGTTTTAACATGAATCTATATATATATAAAATCCCTATGTGCTTCCAGGTGTCCGTGTGTGGGTGTCTTCTGGTGAAGTGCGCATGCGCGGGGCACGGCGCGATGCGCGATATTACTGTCAGAGAAAGTTAGAGGCGTTTTACGGAAATACAAACCAGTATTACTGCGAGAGGAAATTAAAGGTACAATACAGTGACGCATATTACAGCCACATACAAGCCAGTATTACTGTCAGAGGAGATTAAAGGCATATTACCGACGCGCACGCCTGTATTACCGCCAGAGAAAATTAAAGGTATATTATGGACATACAAGCCAGCGGACGTACAAGACGGTATCCTTCAATAAGGGCACGCATAGGCATCCTTCAATAAGGCCCTTATTGAATAGAGCCGTACAAGACAGTATTACTGTCACAGAAAATTAAAGACACACAATACACGGCGGCAGCCCACGAAGAACGGTCAGCTCAGCAAGTAAACATCAACAAAAGAAAGGCTGAAAGAAAGAAAAATACGACCAACAAAAAGAATGAGGTCAAAGTCCCTTGCCATTTAATATAGACTGTTCCTACTAATGTTTATGCACTACTGTTCTAGCGCCCTTTATTGTAACGGGCTAAATGACTAGTTAGGTAATATACTTTAATACTATTTTGTATGTATTTATTACTGAATTTAATTTTTGTTATTATAATGAGGATATAATATACTTCTTTAGATAAAGAAGATACATGAGTAGTATTGCAGTCATGTCCATTATCAAATGTAACATTAATGTATTAGTCCTGATTAATGACCCTTGAGATAACTGTCAGAAAAAGCCCTTGAGATGAGCCAGTTCAGTTGCAACCCATCCCGTTTGAAGTAGGAGGATCTCTCCCGAAACAGCTCAAAGTAGTCATGCCTCATGCAGAAGAATCTCAGTCAGTTGAAGTCATCTGTAAACCTCATCAGATCTATTCAGCCTTTGATGTGGTCACAATGATTTGTGCAGCATGGGCTCTGTCATTAGTGGCCTGAATCAGCAAGGAGAAGTCTATCTTTGTCATCTCAGATTGGTGGTGCCAAGTATTGCTTACTCTAGAATGCAGCACTGTGGTTCCAGTGTTCCTTCTCCTGACAGTTTCAAAAGCAGAATTTTTTTTTTTTTTTTAATATCTGACCCACGGGCACCAGGTAACAGGATGCAAAAGTTTTGGTTACAGATTGCAGAAAGTTTAAATTACAAAAAATGGAGTCGCCTGTAATAAGTGCATCATGACAATCTTTTGGCAGGAGAGCTGGAAGGTGCATACTGGTTGTTTGTTTGCAGATCAGGTGCTAGCGTAAAACTGATTCGGCCTGGGATCCAAATGCAATGTCATTGTGGATTTGATATTTTGACTTCAGTTTCTGAGGACTCCTCCTGTTTGGCAACAAGCAAAGCATTAATTTTTTGGAGTTTGGGTTATCGCCTGAGGTGAAGCTGAATCTCTTGTTCCATGGATTTCATCTCCTCCTCCATACACTTTGTCAATCAAGGTTGTTTTTCAACTTATAAGGTTGTCTTTCACTTTTGATGTTGAGCAACTCTAGTTTATAATATAATTTACAATTTTTCATGTTTGTGGTGCTGTTGGAAGGAAAAAAAATCAGCTTAGATTAACCCTGTAATTTGTTAGCGCAGTGCATGGTTTCCTGAAAGCTCAAGAATCTATGGTTCAGATCCCGGTTCCATTACTATCTAAGCACATTCTGCACATTTCCCCTGTTTCTATGTGGGTTTCCTCCAGCATCCCAAAGATACACATGTTTTGGTTAATCACAGACTCAAAATTGGTGCTGTATGTGTGATTGTTTCTTTTGACAAACTAGTACTCTATCTAATGCTGCCAAGATAAGCTCTGCTTCCTGACCATGTACTGAAGTAAGGAGTAAGAGAGTACTTGAGCAGAGATAGCCAAATATCCTGTAATCTATTATGCAACCTATTAGGCACTTGATGCCAGAGCATGCCATTTTACCAAGTTCTCTCTAGTCATACTGAGTAGTTGAAGAATGTGTCAGTACCACCTCTGATTTGATTTTAAAAAATAGGAAGAGGATAACAAATTATAAAAATAATCATACATAAATTTGAAACCCCAGAGGAACAGAGTGGCATGTAGTGGCCATGTGTATATATTACATACATGGTGAAAGCTCATATTCTTTCATTTTACAACTTGTAGTATTAATTCTATTTAGGAGTTGTTTTGAAATGTTACATTGCTTGTTTGAGTGGAGGAACATTTATATTTTTGGCTAGTGTCGAATGTGTGTGAAATGTTGTTGCGGCGTCATGTCATCACATAGAAGGAAATAGGCCCCACTGATATATCCTTAATCCACAACCAAACTTCACAAAGCCACTGTTAAACAGAGAAGAAAGGTTCCACTGGATTTTAACAGAATGTGCTCACAAAGATGCCACTTGAATGTTATATACTGTGATTTCCTTCAAAATACAATCCTGCCACTTTCATTTAGTAAAAAACAAGCTGTTGTCTAGAACAGCATCTTTGTGATTATCAAAATTGCTCTTGAGCTTCTCTTATATTGATGAAGAATGTATTTTACTGGAGCTGTTAATGTCAGTGGCATTATTCGACTCATACTGTTGAAACATTTTCTTCTGGTTTCAGAACATTCTAACACTGAAGTGTAAATGTTCCCACATTCCCTCTTTGTGAAACAGATACTAGGTAGCTACAGACAAAGTCTGCTGTTCCTTTTCTGGACCTCCCTAATACTACTGCACCCATCTTGTATCACTAAGGAAAAAACTGAAGTTTGCTTTAAAGATTCCTAATTATCTGTAATACAAGACACTGACAACAAATGAAAAACAAAATTAGTACTTATATTAGACGTTCAAGCTTCACATTTTGAGCAAAAGCAGGTTCTACGTGGCTATATAAAAATACATTATTGATTGTATGTTTTTTGCTGCATGTGTAAGCTTTCAGATTTATCTGACTGTACTTTCCCTTTAATTTTCCTACCTTCCTCTTTTTTATTTTTGGCTTCAAGCAAAGAAACATTTGCTATGTTTTGTTTTTAATTCTTTTATCACCTTGTTTCCCCACAGATTGGCAAATTGCTACCCTAGCTTTGCTCCTTGGTGGTGCAGCCATCATTCTCATTGCCTTCCTGGTGGGTCTGATTTCTGTCTGCGTAGGATCCCGGAGGCGGTTCTACAGACCAGTTGCTGTCATGCTTTTCGCTGCAGGTAAACAGATATGTGACTTTCAGAAAAGCTCATTAAACCTGCATGAGGTCATCTCTTCTAGTTTAATTTGAAAATGCAAGTGGAACGTTTTGCTGCTGCAGCGTATGCAGCTTTAGGAAAAGGGATTCCCTGCTGGTTTGATTTATGTGAATCTTGCACTATGAGAGATTTCCCAAAGAGAAAGCACATTTGCGTTTAATTTCTGTATCTTGACATTGGTTATAAATTCACAGAGAACAAAATTGTGTAGCATAACAAAAAAGCAACTGTGTTATAATGTGTTGTGTTACATTTAATGAACCAAATTGCCTTTTTTCCACTTTTTTATTTTGAGCCTGATAAAACTTCTGACCATTGAGGTTTTGCTTGTCTATTATGTTTTTAATTGCTCAAGGTGCCGCACTTTCACAAGTCCAGGCAGATTAATTGCAGTTCTATTCATCATATCACGTATATTACAAATATATAAACAAACAGTCTTTCTTGTATTAGTAGTGACCCAGTCATTATATTTTAAGTTGTGAAAACATAGCAGCCTTTCTTTTGGCCTTATTTTATCCTTTTACAGATAAACCAAAGTTGCTTGTTTTTTTTGTCATTAAATTGCTTGCTGTTTTTTGTGTTTTAAATACTAAAATGCTGTCTTGGCATCATCAAAGCCTTAATGTTACAAACTATGTTGGCAAAGAAGGTACAGTTACCTCCTACATTGCCCATAACATATTATGGGGATTTTAAATTAATAATAATAATTCTTTGCATTTATATAGTGCTTTTCTCACTACTCAAAGCACTAAGCAATGCAATTGCAGGTTAAGGGCCTTGCTCAAGGGCCCAACAGAGCAGAGTCCCTTTTGGCATTTTACGGGATTCGAACCAGCAACCTTCTGATTGCCAGTGCAGATCCCTAGCCTCAGAGCCACCACACCACCTATTGGTGCTCTCTACATTTTCCTGAGGGGTTTCTACATTCTCCTGTTGAATTCTTAGAGTAAATCACGCTCCTGGCATTTTGGAGCTTGTTTGCATGCTGGCAATCCCTCCTCTAAGGAACAGCAGTTATTCCATTGGATAATATGGCAGACTGATGCTTGGTTTATTTTCCAGTCAGGCTGCCAAGTTAGGTAAGATTATGACACCCAAATTAATAATTATAAATAATTAAATATAAATGCAAATGCATATATTATGGTAAAAAATCAGAAGTGAGAAGATATGTTTGACTTTTTTTTTTATTCTTAGGGTTTTGATTTTTCTCAGTTATAGCATTCTTACAGCACAACCAGAAAATACGAAGAAAGGTATCATATAATATAAGCTTAGAAGTGCACAGTGACTACCATCGAGAATTAGTTTGCTTCCTTCTTATTTGCTTACTCTGTGAGGATGCATTGATATACCCTGTACCATGATACTGTTTCTTTTGTTGTTATTGTTTTTTATTAATGAAACCAGACATCAGTGTCCACTGTGCCATGGAACTGGCTAATTGCTATTATTATTTTTATTGACACTATACTAGGAAGGGCTAAAGTTGGATTTAAATATATTTTTAAGATATTTGGCAGCATTGCTAATACCACATTGCCCCAAAATTACATATACAGTATATTACAGTATAATATTATAGACAGTGACCAGACTTAGATTTAAACATTCTCTTAATTATGAGGCAGTATCAATATCCACTGTGCTGCTCTATAACTATTATTATTGTAGGAGTCAGCAGACTAATCATTTATAGATTGAGCATGGCTAGCTACCAGCAGTGATAGTAGTCTCTCCAGAAAGGACTCAGTGTTTTTCACAGTTTTCTGGAAAGGTCATTACCGGGCATGGTAGACTCCATGCTAGTTGTACTATAGTTACCTTGCTGTTCTCTAAAGGTGACATGCATCATACACAGAGTGTCTTATCATTGATGTTATGCTAGTTTAATTTTTCTTTTGATAATATGAACCAAAAAAGAAATGCATTCATGATGCATGACTAACTAGGGCTAAAGGTGCTTTTAAGCTGGCACAAGATAAAGGACAGACATCCACACTGGCAGTCAGAGCACAATTCTGTACATCCCTGTCATTGAACAGTGGTATAGACAGTGGTCCCAAAGTGTTGTAGAAACTCATACTCCATGGACATTAGTTAGACAAACAGAGGTCAGCAAAGTCAGCACACTTGCTAAAGTTTTGCAAATGGTCTTAAGTGCCCATTATGAGAGGTTAGCATCATAAAAATGTACTAGTTCTCTATAAAGGGGCATACTACATTTCAGGGTCAACAACAGACCACTATCAGATGTTAGCTGTTGAGTTTTACAGGGCACCCCTGTCTTATATAGAGGCAGAGAAAGACGAAATGTGAAGGATAGTGCTGGGGGTGTTTTTAAAGTGGGTTCAAGGGAACCTAACACTTTCTAGCAAGAGACAAATACTTTCATAGATCAGATGAGGAAAGAATTGGAACTCCAAGAGGTCCTATATAGATAGATGAACACTTAGGATGCTACCATACTTTGTCAAATGTTACAGTAAAAATGTAAATAAACTAGCAAAATACCCGCGCTTCGCAACGGCAAAGTACTGCTTTAAAATTTCAAATAATAAACTGAGGGAAAATGAACCAATAATTATTTGTTAAGGATCTCTTTGTATACCACATTGTCAGTTCGCCCCTCCGGTTGTAATATGACCAAGCTGTGCGCTGAGCTTGCAATGTATAGTTGGCCATGTGAAAAGCAATCTTGCCTCAAATCAATGCCAGCCTTTTGTAGGGTCTGTCCCTGAGACTTATTAATTGTCATTGCGAAGCAGAGCCTTACTGGAAATTGGAGGCGTTTGAATTGAAATGGGAGATCAGAGGGTATAACGGGGATGCAAGGAATAAAAACTCTCTCCCCTGAGCCACCACCAGTAAAAAATAGTTGCCTCAATTAGGTTCTTTTGCAAGCAGGTGACCTGAAGTCTCGTGCCATTACAAAGTTTCGATGGCTGTAAGTTTCTCAGTAACATTATTGGTGCCCCAACCTTCAAAATTAGATTATGCTCAGGAGTGCCTGGAGGATTCAGAGTGTGGACAAAGCTGCAGGCTAAGGACGTATATATGTACGTAAGTAGGATTCAATTAGCGTTGGGAACCCACGTACCAAATTTCTTGAAGATGGGCCCATTAAGTGACAAAGACCGTTGGAAAGTTCAATATGGCGGCCGGCAGCGGTGTCATACCACCGAAATAAGTACGTACATCGGTTTCGGTTAGCGCAGGGAAGCCGCCTACCAATTTCGTGAAGATGGGGCCATAAATAAGAAAGTTTAACATGGCGGACGTTGTTGACCGTTATGACCGTTACGTATAGAATTTCGAAATGAAACCTGCTTAACTTTTGTAAGTAAGCTGTAAGGAATGAGCCTGCCAAATTTCAGCCTTCTGCCTACACGGGAAGTTGGATAGTTAGTGATGAGTGAGTCAGTGAGGGTTTTGCCTTTATTAGTATAGATGTATATGTATATATATGTGTGTGTGTGTGTGTATATATATATATATATATGTGTGTGGTGTGTGTGTGTGTGTGTGTATATATATATATATATATATATATATATATATATATATATATATATATATATATATATATTCATGGCATTCTACGCTGACGCTCGAGGTTCGATTCCCGAGAGGGGATGCAGTGAGTGTGTACGGCTGATGAGCCCAGAATTAGGGTGAAACACGTGTCGCATACTCTGTATTATTTGACAGTAAAACTATTTCAACCATTCTATGATCTGCTTCTCGCATCTGAAAGAGGGCAACGTGGCGGATGTTAGCCGACTTGCTGACAACCACAAGCGTTACCTGGTAGGTAACCACCCATACAATCAGATTGTGATTCAGACTATGAATGCCATGAATGTAATTACCCCGATCTACATGCTGTCAAATGAATGAACCACACGCTGTAGCGCAGCGTTAGGGGCTTCGCCTCTGGTGCTGACGCTCGAGGTTCGATTTCCGAGAGGGGATGCAGTGAGTGTGTACGCCTGTTGAGCCCAGAATTAGGGCGAAACACGTGTCGCGTACTCTTTGCATTATTTGACAGTAAAACTATTTCAACCATATATGTGTGTGTGTATGTGTATATATATTGTAGCAGTAGAGGTATCGATCCACCTCTTCAACCCTCAGGTACCACTCCAAACACCAGGTAAAAGTACAAGTATTATTTATTGTACTATAATTACGTGCACAAAGCACCCTCCACTCCACACTACTCATATAACACAATAATACTCCGAATACAAATACAATTACCAATCCTCCTCTCCCAGACACTTCGCCACCCTACCTCCCAGCTCAGCTCAGTGGACTGGGCTTTCCCAGAGTCCTTTATACACCCTGACCCGGAGGTGTTCCTGTCCAACAGTCCACAAGTCCTTATTTCTTCCGAGTCAGGGTAAACAGTCCTTATCTTCACCCCGGAAGCACGTCGTTTCTTCCTGTCCTGGGATTATGACGCACTTCTGGGTTATAGGCCTCCCGACAGCGACTCCCAGTGGTCCCCAGGGTATCCAGCAGGGCTGTGTATAAAAACTACATAGTCCATGAGGCCCTGCTGGAATTCGGGGCCTGTCCATGCTGTCGGGAGAGCTCCTCCTGGCGGCCTGGGGGTGAGGGCCGGAATATGAAGCCGGCCATCCTTCACAATATATATATATATATATATATATATATATATATATATATATATATATATATAATATATATATATATATATGGTTTTGGCAGCCAAGCGCTTTTTTTCCAACCTAGAAAAGAGACCTCTCTTGAGATCCGTTTAATCGCCTAGTTGATCGCATGTCTTCCAAGGTAGTTTTAATACCCATTTCCTGCACCGAGTCATCTCCTCTTTTATGAGTGACTGTGTTAGTGGCCGTACTTCGTACAGGTCTTTGAACGCACTGAATACTTGTAACTGGTGTCGCCCGTCGGCTACTTTCGACAGGGAATGGAAGCAATTTTCGAGTAACAAAAATTATTTGTAAGTGATTTCGCATTGAAGAAATAGTAAAAACTTGATCACTTGGGTCAATGCCTAAAGAAATACAAACAGCAAATGCAATTGAGAAAACACCAGAATCTGTATGATTTAATTGTTGCTGTGCGTCTTCATAAACTATGGGAGGTTTGTAAGGAAACAAAGCATGAAGGAAACGAAGCTGCTCTTCTGTGAGGTTGAATTTTTTATCACCGTTTAAACTGTCATAGACATGAATTACAGCACCATCATAATAGGTACACACCCAGTGAGTCACTCGTTCAGTAGCTGCAGAAGGTAATATTTGAATATGTTTTGCATTTTGTAGAATGGGCATTATAGATATGTCAGGAGTCCACATTAGCAAAACCTCTTGAGGTTGGAAAATTGTATGCGCAGCTAAAATTTCGTTGAATTTGCTCATGTGATCTGTTGATAAATAATCATTATTTACCAACTCATTCATTGCAAAATCTGACAGTGGTAAGATCACTCCTTCCATAACACTAAACACAAACACTGACACTAAAAAACGGCAACACCGCCGGGAAGAACACTAAATGAGATAAAGTAAAAGTCTACTAAACTTCTTTATTATAACTGCTTTATTATAGCAGGTGAGGGGATGCTGGCGCACGCTTGTTGTTGCTGCTCCTCCCTGTTAGCAACACTTTTTGCAAAATTCGCCTTAATTCTGCACTTTCTTACGCTTGTTTTATTTCGTTTATTGTACGTATAGTTCGTGGATACAGCTGACTCGAATTGCATGGATTTGGCTTGATATTTACAGATTTTATGGACTCCACTTTACTGGGAACAGCTGAGTCTGTGGATCACGGGACGAGACCTATGAACATTTCTTTGTATCTGGCGATCTAGCACCTCGGGATGATCTGTCTCCGTGATTATATTCGCTATGCTGATCTGCTCCCGTTTAATCTTACAGTGCTCTACGACCAGGAACTAATCTGATGTTCATACTAACCTGGCTTATGGCTTATGGCTCCAGTGCCATCACGCCTGAAATTATCAACCGTTACTGTTTATGGCTGTGTATTGGAACATCCAAATCCTGCTTCCTCCTCCTGCTGTGCTTTCTACTGCTTGCTATCGCCGCTACCACACCCGCCTGCCCTACCGGCTCCGTTGTGCTGTGCTGGTTCTACACTGCTATCAGCTAAGTTTCACTCACAATTTTAGAGCTTTGAATACTGCGAAAAGCGCTATATAAATGTAATGAATTATTATTATTTATTATTAAACACTAAAGTACAAAAACAAAGTAGAAAGTAACACTAAACCGCAACACCGCCGGGAACACGGGCACACTGCGTCTACTAAACACTAAGAAACACTAAGTAGAAACACTAAAGGAAAAAATACTATTCAGTAAGTAGCACATCTACTAAACAGTAAATCAGTAAAGGAGTAAGGACTTTAAACACTAAGGGAAAAGAACGGCAAGACCGCGCCAGCTGCGGAGCTCAGTTCGGAGCGAAATGAAGTGAATGAAATGAGGTGAATGGGAGGGGAGATGATAACGTGACTCCAACACCCGCCTTAACTCTCCATCCCGCCACAAACACACAAACACAGTCTCTCGGATCCCAACTCTCCTTTATATATATATAGATATTACTGTGAACTGGTTGCATTTCAACCAGTCTGTGTCTTTACATAAAGTAGCAAGTAAATTTTTTATATTACAAAACACAGATGCGTTATGTGATCAGAATGTGTAAAAGATAGAACACTTAATTCCTTATTTATTAAGGAAGAGTTCAGCTTCATTTGAGTAATTTGACTGAAATTATATTTTTCTTATATAGTAATGTGCCTATAAAGATAAAATATGGGTTGGGTTACTCATATACAACTGTTATTTTAAATTTGAAAATTTCTAATTATATTCTTGCATACTGCTTTTTAGAAAATTTCATATTTTGTCTGTGTTGTTGTTGGATTGTCTATCCAGTATTCAAATAGTTTACACTGGTAAGCAAACAACCAATTACTCTAGCTAGGCATTTAAGTTTAACATATTCAAGCAGCTGAAGACAACAGCATTACTGTACATCTGGAGTATTTGTGCATATATCGTGCTTTCTTTTAGGAAGAGTTTGGTTGAGATTGTGGGACGAATGCACCATTAGCTAACCAAATGGGTCAAGCAGAAAGGTTCCGCTCATTTTTTAAATATGCTTATGTTCTTCTGGTGCCACAAACACACACACACACAAACATTTTTATGTTTAGTTATTCCTCACAAAATCTAAAACGTAATGAATTGAATCCTGAACTAGATTAAATGAGTTGATAAAAAGGATTGGTGGTTGATGTTGGTCATTCATTATGCTAGTGGCATACTGTTCTCAGCAAAAATTTAAGTTTATATTTAGTTCAGTATTATTTGTTTTGTTTTCAGACCATAAAAATAATCATACAATCATGTCCAGTATATTATTTTGTCATATTAAGGAGTTTAATATTGTAAGTACAGTATTGTCGTTCATGAAATACTTGGTGTTCAGTGCTTCTTAGATGATGAAATTGAAAGAAAGGCAATAGATAGATAGATAGATAGATAGATAGATAGATAGATAGATAGATAGATAGATAGATAGATAGATAGATAGATAGATAGATAGATAGATAGATAGATAGATAGATAGATACTTTATTAATCCTAAGGGGAAATTCACAAATTCACAAATATATATACTACATATATATGTAATATGCTATATTTTAAACTTGCTTGCTCCTGAATTATTTAACAAAAAATAAGATTTTGATTGTGAAAGGTGTATAATAGTGCCCAAAGTAAATCATTAATAACATTCATTTGATTGTTTCTGTTGGGCAGCCTATAACTATGTTGTGCCACCTAGGCTCTTAGTAACTGAGTGTTATCTCTGTTAAGCCTCCATTGCAAAAATGGAAGTTTTATAAAACAGTTGTTACCAAATCAAAGTTTGTAAAGAATGAATCATCTGAAAAATGGATTATTAAAAATTACTGTTACAATGATTCTGGCTGAATCACCTTACTTACTGGTATAATTACATATGCATCTTGCAGAGGGTCTGTTTAATTTTTCAAAAAGCCATTTTATTATACAGGCATTTGTTCAGTTAATAGAGTTTTTAGGTTTATCATTGTCACATGTACGGAGCACAATGAAATTCTTACATGCCTGGACTAATCAACAATTCAAAGTGAATTGCAGTTTAACACTGAGGGAACACTTCCAATTCCTAAATTAACCTAATAATAAGCAGATGAGTATACAGAGTTCTAAGAAAAGATGCTTAATATAACAGCGTTCCTTTAAAAAAAATCTAGGTAGTGGTTGTAATTGTTGATTGACACTTTCTATTCAGTGATGCTGCCATGTGCAAAAAACTTAATGTCAGCCTCATAATTACCAGTATCAATAGCAGCTTTAAATTGAAACAATCACTATTGCTTTTAAAAGAAATGTTAATTTTACTTAAATCTAATTAAAACAACCTCTTAATGCTTAATATGATAAATGTGTATTCCCTACCTATGAGTACAAAACACAGAATTAAACTTAAAAGAAATGTGACAACTGAAAATTTTGAAAATGTAGTTCCTAGTTTAAAATTTCTTGCATTATTATATATGCACTGCTTTGCAGTCATTTCACATTTTTGCTCTCTCATCTACAGTATAAGGACAGGAAAAAATTGTTAAATGCAAATATAATGTACTTTCATGCAGAAAATCTCATTTAAATAACTAGAAGTGATATAAGCAAATAGCAGGCATGTTAACCCTTTCATTTCAAAACCCTTTTGATTATCCTTGGGTAATGTTAACTAGTTTTAGTTTTCAATAAAGATCCTGAAATTAATTTATATGCTTATTTCACCATTGCCAAAACATTGCTATTTATTTTGGATTATTTTTATATAGTTTTTCTTTCACCATTTAGCACTAAACAGCTTTAATAATAGTGAAATATATGAAGTAAGGGTAACATTCCCTATATCATGTTATTTCTTTTGCAAAAAAACTTCATTATTATAACTGAATGCTCTTATTAAGTATAAGTTAATTTATGTGATTAGAGTGAAAATGCATCAGAAATGTTCATCATTACCAGCCATGACTTATAGGCTGTGAAGTTCATCTTCCATGACAATCTGTGAGTCCAAAGATATTTGAACAGAGACTTTATTGCAGGAGCACAATGTAAGTGTTGTAGAGTGGGATGAGAGGTTTTTGGATGTTTTTTTTATTGTTAATGCTGTTCTTATTACTGTGCTCTTGTTTGTGTTGTTCATGTGTCTGCTCTTAGGCAAGAATGTTGAGCAGGTGTTTGGCCCCACCATAACTGGACATGTTCAGTGCTAAATTTTTATATTCAAGAAGAGCTGTTGTGTGAAAAAAAACAGGATTGCTATTCCTGATATACTTGTTCCAGCACATTTAAAGAAACTTAAAGCTTTTGTATTTCCCTTCCACAGTCTAAACCAGACATATCAAACTCACTACCATTGGTGGGCCGCTTCGACTGCCATACGTGCGTCAGCGGGCCGTACTGTAACAAATACTATTATACTATTATACAAAATTATTGTAGCTTTCTTTCCAATACTGAAAACTTTAAAAAATGTAACACTTAAAGTTTAAAGAAAAGCAATTTATTTCCATGCAGTGTCCATACAACAGTATAGAATTAGAGTCTTAGCCTCTTAGCTAGGTCCTTATTATATTTTATTCATTATATTATATTCATTGCTTATATAGGAGCCTTCCAGTGTGAGATTTATTTATTTTGTCCTGACACTTGGCATCTCTTGTTAGTAACCAGCTCGTCAATATCAGGCTTGAAATCTTGTGCAGCTGCAACTTTTATGAGGGATGAAAGGTGCTCGACGGTAAGTCTTGAGCGATGTGTGGTTTTGGTAGCTTTCATTAACGAAAACAATTGCTCACAAAGGTAAGTGCTTCCGAGCACTGACAGTACTCTCGATGCCAACTTACGGATCTGCACATACGAGGGTGGCAGGTAAACGTACAAGCCTGGCATACTTCGTTGTATTTTGCCTTCAGAATAGAATCTGTCTGCACTTCAATCAATTCCATTTGGATATTCTCAGGTGCATTCTCAACGTTGTAAGAGAACAGCGCAATGCCCTGTTTGTGTGAACTGAAATCACGAAAATGCTCACTGAATTCATTGCTCAGTAATTCAAGTTGGAAAACAAATCCTCCAAAAATCAAATTTTACTTTACTAAGTTTACTTCAAAGTTTATATTGTAAAATAAGCCGATATGCAAAAAGCCACCTGACCTACAATAATTTTACAAACTCAAAATCACAAAAATATGTTAATAAACAACTCACCAACTTCTCGCGTACACTAACTGTTCGTTACAATACTAGCACAAAATTACATGAAACTAGAGCAAAAAAACGTGAAAATATGCGGGCTATTACTACTCGTGATGGTCAGTTCTGCTCAGTGGCCAGTCTCAGCAGCCCAGTCAGTAGTGTAGCCTCTAGGTTCGTGGCGGTCCTGGGCAGAGAAAGAATCGGTGGCCCCTTCGCCTGGCAATGTCAATACGGTATCTTATGCATGGCGGATGGCCACATCCGTTGCGGACACTGCATAGCCGCCTCATGCTCATGACACGCTTCTATATACGCGTGTTCGTAACTTAAAAACCAAGTGGCGGCCCATGATATTCTTTTTACGGCAAAACATTATAATACTACATATAGCTTACTGCTCCGACTCTAGCAACATTTGTAAATACAGCGTACTAATTAACAAGAAACAGAATGTTTTTCGGCCACATTGCCGTCAGCTGTGTCATTATTTTCTCTTTCTGTTTTATATTCAATATATATTGGCGTGGTGGCCCCTGGGATTTGGCAGCACTGTGCAGGTGCACAGTTTACACATGCCTAAGGCCACCCGTGCTTCAGCCTAGCACTTCAGTTGTGACGCTGCGGCTCATTAACTTTGGTCAAGGCTCGTGGCTATACTAGCAAATGACGTTTCCGGCACCGTAATGCCATGGGAAAACGCGCTTTTGTCAGAAGGCAGAAGTAAGAAAAGTCAATAAGTAACACCGAAGATGCAGAATGATTCAATCACAAATGATAGTAATCATTTTGTACAAGTTCAGTGCTAACTAGGATCTGTTATGCGGGCCGCCCAGATTTCTGTTGCGGGCCGCATGCGGCCCAGGGACCGCGTGTTTGACATGCCTGGTCTAAACTGTACACATGTATAGTCTTTTGATTCCTGCCTGCCTCATGTTTATATCATAATGCCATAGACTGACCAATCAAAACCTGGGTTGGGTAGATGAAGCAAATAAAGTGGTTTTGAATACCTTGTTCATTACCAATACATCATGTTTTATAATCTTCTAAGTGTAATTATTTAAAACTAGTCATTTAGCCCGTTACAGTAACGGGCACTAGAACAGTAGTGCATAAACATTAGTAGGAACAGTCTATATTAATTTTCTGTGACAGTAATACTGTCTTGTACAGCTCTATTCAATAAGGGCGCGCACAAAAAGGCGAGCTTCAAAAGGGTGACCTCAATTGAGCGCGGCGAATAAAGGCGTTCATAGATAATTTAGTTCAAATGGCTCTGGAATATGTGAAGAGCAACAAAGGTGCAGATCTTTATTTATGTGCGCCTTTATTCGCTGCGACCAATTGAGGTCGCCCTTTTGAGGCTCGCCTTTTTGTGCGCGCTCTTATTGAAGGATGCCTGTGCGCGCCCTTATTGAAGGATACCGTCTTGTACGTCCGCTGGCTTGTACGTCCGTAATATACCTTTAATTTTCTCTGGCGGTAATACAGGCGTACACGTCGGTAATATGCCTTTAATCTCCTCTGACAGTAATACTGGCTTGTATGTGGCTGTAATATGCGTCACTGTATTGTGTACCTTTAATTTCCTCTCACAGTAATACTGGTTTGTATTTCCATAAAACGCCTCTAACTTTCTCTGACAGTAATATCGCGCATTGCACTGTGCCCCGCGCATGCGCACTTCACCAGAAGACACCCACACACGGACACCTGGACGCACATAGGGATTTTATATATATAGATATTCATATTATTAGAAAAATTAGCTTAATAGTCCTTTTGAATATATGGTTCACATGACCAATTTTGAAATGTTTGTCTCCGTTGTGAGTAAAAATTGACCCAAGAGACTGGACTATTCTATAAGCATTTGTTAATTATAATTTACTTATTCTGTGTTCTTATCAAAAGTTAAAGCATCAAATTAGTTTTAACAACATGTGCTCATTGGTACTTAGGTGTGTAAACATAATGCATCATTTGCTTAAAATTTCAGACTTTCACTTCATGTTTTTATCTACCACTTACACCACATTTACAGTGCCAAAGATGTTCTCAAGTTGTGGTTATTTAAAACCCATATTATATATATCTTTTGAAATATTTTTGACATTCAATATACAAACTAAAAATAATACCAACTTCAAACATCAAGCTAATGTCTTTGGTGTATTATGTAGGTAGACATCAAAAAAGATAGAGGTGATATTTACAGTGCATTTGTGAATCAGTGGCATAAGTCAATTTATGTAGTTTTCATATAGCAACAGGTTGATTTTTTATGATGTTTCATAGGCTTCATCTGCTTTCAATGTAATTTTTTCATGAAGGCAAATTAACACATACTGTACAGCTTGATTAGCATCCCGGATTTGATTCAGTTTGTTTATTGTTGTAAGATATTTATTTAGCGTCAACAGTTTTTAGACCTGTTTATATTTGATATATTTTGGTCTCAGACAGAAAATGTGAATCCTGAAACAGAAAGGTTGATAAGGTGCATTTCACAGAAAGTGTTCCTTTTACTTTACTATGCAGATTTTATGTTTTGTAAAATCTGTGCAATCAGGTTTTCATGATGTCTTCAGAAACAAAAACGCTTTATATCAATCCATTCACCCATCCATTCAGAAATTCTCAGACCTCTCTTGTCCAATTCATTGTCATGGTGGGTAGCGTCCATTCTGGAAGCACTAGGTACAATGCAGGAAACGATCATACACAGGGCTTTGGCCTTTCACCGGACATACTCATGCATGCACTCACACTCACTCTCACAGAGCTAATTGAAAATCTCCAATTAAAAGTAATTTTTATGTTAGTCATAATTAAATATTTAAAAGAAACTAATTATTTTTAATATCAGGCTTTTTATAAAGCAGTAATAGAATTTTCAACAACCAATTTGCACCTGGATAACAATAAAAAAAAATCCAGAATCAATTTTTATTTTATCTACTTCAATTCTAATTACCATCTTAAGACACTTTATAAAGTAAACAAGATTGCAGTCAAGTACAGCTGACAAGATAATAAGGTAGTGATGGAATAAGTAAAGAAAAACAGCAGAAAATAATTAGAACATGATTTGCTCCAAAATTATTGAGGGAGACTCCACATTTTCTAACATGCAATGCACTAAATTGATGTAAGAGTCAATTGACAGTATCATTTGATAGACAGTAAAGTAAAGTCAGCATCAACAATGTACAGCAGAGTCAGCATGAATAGAGCTAAAAATGCAAGAATAGCAATTCTGAGATGATAGAATGAAAATGTGTCACTTCAGTCTAAATTGAACATTACATCCAATATGGATTCAATCATTAGATCCAATGAGAGAAGTTTAAACAGGGCAGAATAAGACTTTGAGATAAAGCCAATATCAGAAGATTGCAAGTGTCTACTAGGTACTAGTACTAGGTAAACTGTGCTGCAATTCAAACCTTACGTAATAAGTAATACAGGTTTTGTGATCTTTCTGCATAGTACAGGAGTATATCTATTTATAAACAGCTAAAGAGTAATATGATAATTACATCTAGTGTGAGACAGGACTGCTTCTGATACTTTGTGCAGAAAATAAAATTGCAGTAATAATTCTACTTATATTATTTCCATTAGTAGCAAAAATACCAATAAAACAAACATATAAGCATTTAAGATGCCACGGACAGTATGATCATTTAAAAAGAAAAGGCTATATATACCAGTACTGCAGAGATGTCATGCAGTGCAGACAATGATATATGTGTGCATTTTCCTTCTTGTATCAAGTTTACATCTAAAGATTATCTATTATTGCTTTAGTCTTCAAGCAGTAAAGGTCCTTATATAGCGCAAATTTTTCTCATTCCTTCTGCTTTTGGTCGATAGGTCAAAATGCTGCTTAATTCAGATTGATTTTTGGATATACGTTTGTAGGAAGGGCACAGAGAAGGTGATAGAGAGAGAGCCTCCCTTTCTGTAATGATACCCTTCTCATTGCATTAGAAATCAATATGCTTGCTTAACTGAGCAGGGGACAGTCCCTTTAGCAAAACTGGATAAGTGTCCACTTCTGACATATTGTGGCCAATGTATCCATGTCAGCATGTGAAACAGAGAGGGACAAGACCCTGAGCAGTTCCTAAACAAGACATCTCCATTTTTTGTTATCTTTTTTATCGATCCAAAACAAAGTGCGTATGTTTTGTTCATATTATTTAAAATCCAGCTCTTTTAGAGATAAAGGACTTGACATTATTATGGAAACAATCAACATAACATACTCCATGTTTTTCATCAGTTTTATTTGTCCTAATGTATATTAAAAGATAGGACTTTCTGTGTTGTTTGCAATACACTTTGATATTTTGCCATTACAGCACTGCTCCTAGTAGCTTATTTATATGCAGTACATTTGTTACAGGGTGGCACGGTGGTGCAGTGGTAGTGCTGCTGCCTTGCAGTAAGGAGACCTGGGTTTGCTTCCCGAGTCCTCCCTGCGTGGAGTTTGCATGTTCTCCCCGTGTCTGCGTGGGGGGTGTTCCAGTTTCCTCCCACAGTCCAAAGACATGCAGGTTAGGTGCAATGGCAATCCTAAATTGTCCCTAGTGTGTGGGTGTGTGTGTGTGTGTGCCCTGCGGTGGGCTGGTGCCCTGCCTGGGGTTTGTTCCTGCCTTGTGCCCTGTGCTGGCTGGGATTGGCTCCAGCAGACCCCTGTGTTAGGATGTAGCGGGTTGGAGAATGACTGACTGACTGACATTTGTTACACTTGTTACTACAGTTGTTTTTTTTTGTTTGTTGTTTTAAATTTTATTTAACTGTATTACTATCCACCTATTATTTATTGTTTATCCATCTGTATATCTATTTATATTATAGCTCTTTACCTGTCTTGCAGATGTCCTGTAACATATGTATATGTTAGTCTTGGGGATTGTTATTTTATTCCACTGTATGTTTTAATACTGTGTTTGGATGGTATGATAATAAAGCCACTTGAGATGACTTGACTTGATGTGAGATTCAGCTTTTTTATATAGAATATCATTGAAGTTAAGGAACATTTCAATTTGTATTCAAATTCCATCACTACTAAGTGTAATATTTTTTGAAGGCCAAACAATTTATATACAGTATATTCCCACTTAATGATGATTGTATGGAGACAAAGATGCATTCTTTTCACTTGCAGGTGATTGTGTAGAACTCTTCTCGTAAAATTCACTTTACAACAATTCATCTCCATTGCATGCTCATTTTTGTATCACACATCCACCTTAATAAAAGGACAAGGGTCTATGTGTGTGTTTGTGTGACAGTCTGGTTGCTGTGTCGCCAACATGACTGGACTAGATCACTAAAGCAGGCAATGTGGTAGCATCCACTGCCACATTTTCCAAGCAAAACACTTTGGCGCTGAGAGTGGTCAGTTGGATGAGTGGTGCCTAGAGGTAGTGTTGAAAATAGGCTACTCTATCTAATGTTGTAGCTAGGGAAATGGAAAGGTTGCGTATTATTCTGCCAGACCAAATGGATAACCCATGTATCTAATGAAAAATATGAGGTCTGCGTTAACAATTTAGAATTCAACCCATCTTAGACATGCAGCACAGCTAGTTACAAATAACCTTGTAACTCTTACATATTTGGTAGTGTTTTCTGTCCTGTTGTTACTATGCTATTTTCCTTTCTTAAATGCGAAAATGCACCATACCAACTGTATGTTTATCATCATATTTAAGTTTTGAATATGGTGCCTAATTCTAAATTGATTTATATTTTATTTATAGTGATCCTGAAGTTAAATATAAAATTGAAAATGTAATGTTATATTACGTTTTGGTTGAAAGTACTGTTAAAAGAGAGCTTCATTTACTTGAGTTACAAAAAGCTAATCATATTCATTAAGTCCATTAAACATAAGAAAGTTAAATATATCTCTAATTTGATTGTTTTGAATATTCATAATTTCTGTAATATTATTGACAAATTGAAAGATTCCCTTCATTCTTTTTTAAAAATTTATATTGTGGAATGTGAAAAATTTTGATTATTTTTTATTTAAAATGAGTAATATACTATACTCTTGTTTTTTTTTTTTTTTACAATATTTTAGGTCTACTGATGTGTTAAAAGGTTCAACATCAATTTTAATAGAAAAGCTTTTACAGGTTAATCCCTCTTCTTGTCCCTTAGGGCCATCATTACTAATGGCAAATTTAAACGCATAGCTGGACTACTTTGCTTCATTTTTGAACATCTCCAAGCCATTAAAAACTATTTCTTGTATCTTGGTATGTTTTGACACTGTTACTCATTATTTTCTATATGTAGAATATACAGATAGGATTAGTACTTCAGGAAGAACTTGAAAGGGGTTTGCTCATATTTCACCAAAAGAAACTTTCAAGTCACTATTTGTAATCTTGTCTCTGATTTAACAATTACTCATAATGCTTCTTAGAGTTCTATGTATGGACCTCTTGGACCTGTTTTATTCTCTTGCTGTTCCTGAGCAATATTATTTTAGTGATATTATCTTGTTCTGCTGCAGTGCTGATTCAGGAATATGATGATGTAGTACATAAAACTGGTATTCCACATTTCCAACGATGAAATGACAGTGTAGTCACTATAAAGAATGGCATTTGTTTTGTTTTCATGTATCTACAACGACAACAACGACAACATTTATTTATATAGCACATTTTCAGACAAATAATGTAGCTCAGAGTGCTTTACATGATGAAGAAAGAGAAAAAAGACAAAGTAAGAATTAAAATCAGAGAACACTAATTAACATAGAATAAAAGTAAGGTCCGATGGCCAGGGAGGACAGAAAAAATTTTAAAAACTCCAGACGGCTGGAGAAAAAGTAAAATCTGCAGGGGTTCCAGGCCATAAGACCGCCCAGCCCCCTCTAGGCATTCTACCTAACATAAATGATCAGTCCTCATTGTATTCAGGGTTTTCATGGAAGGACTTGATGATGATCTATGTGGGTATTCCACGGTTTCTACAGTTTACACATACTAAAAACCTGCATTTTAGACTGCCTCTAAATGGACCCTGTATGAGTTTTTGAATGTATGTTACTTAAAATGTACAGGCTTTCCATTCAAGTTGGTTCCTGCCTTGTACCAGATTCTGCAAGGATATGCTGCAGAGTAGCACAACTCTGTAATGAAATAAGCATAAATTGAATGGATGAAAAATAGGTGATATAAGTCTAATAATTTCACATTATGCACTGTTTACCATATTCTGTTCTCTTTGCATCTAGTCTGAATAACTGTAGAGATTATGTTTCTTTGTGGTAAGCACTGTTGCGAAAGTTTTTTTTCAGAATTTCTTTTATGTGCAGTAGGAAGTTTGTCTCCATTTCCAGTAATGTACAGTACTTCTGGGTAGTGTTTCTGTTTACAGTGTATAGATGAGTGATACATTCCTTGAGTGTTCTGCCAGATGAAAAAAGTAACTGGCAAGTCACACAGGCAAGACACAATACTAGTTTGGATCCAAACCAGCAAGTCAAATGTTTGTGAAACAGATTCTAAAATGATAACCAAAAATCTGAATAACAGAGCCTGAAGTTTAAAACAAGAATATTTTGAATGAACAATCACAAAACGATTTTAGAGAATATTCACAGGCCCGAATGCAGTTCTTCATATGATGTCAGCTTATATATCATTGAATTGTTAACATCAAATGACAGAACTTCCAGGGAGCACATTACTGGTACCGAATATACAGTAAGCATCCTAGCCACCAACCCCAAGATGATGCACCCAGGAAAAATAAAATGGCAGTGTAATAGATTAAAATAATAATAACAAAGTAAAATAATAAATCCAAAACAAAACAAAAGTGAAACTATAAGCAGCGCTATTTAAAGCCAGAATAAAAATTAACAGAAAAGTTTTCATTTAATACACTTATCAATTCAATTCAATTCAATTTTACTGTCTCACAAAGGAAATTTGGTTTCTCAGGTTTTACAGAAGAGACCACTACTTAACATTAAAAACACATGCAAAGAACACAGCCATTAAACAGAAACAGTACAAATGAATGTATTATGGCAGTGAGCATAATACTTATGGTGAAACATTAGATCAGACTTATCAGACATAGAAACTAAACCACCATATAGACTTGACTAATAATTGATGCAAATGATATTTCTATGATTTAAACTTTGGCTGTTTATTAAAAATGAACATTAATAGCAGTTGGAATGAAAGAGTATTTAAACCAGTTGCTTTTTATCCTTGAAACCTTGAACCTGTGACTAATGGCAACAACTGAAATGGAGAATATAGTGGCTGAGTCTTCTGTGAGATAAGATACTCTGCTTTCCGTAATACTTGCTTGTTATACAGGTCTGTAAGATTTGACTGTTGAGACCTTGTTATTTTACTGCTCAATTTTACAGTTTGATTTACAGTGTTTTTGTTGCTGACACTAAGATTTAAAAACCAAGCCAGTAGAGCATAAGTAAAGACAGACTCAATACAAGATTTATAGAAGTGTGACATAATAGAAGGACTCACGTTAAAAAGAATCAGCTTCCTTAAGCAGTAGAGGCAGCAGCAGATAAGTCCAAATGATGTAAAGGAGATAAATAATCTTGAATCGCATACAACACACATTGATTGTTCTCCACAGACATAACAGACATGTAAAAAAAAAAAATTATATTATTATTAAGTATATATAATAAATAAAATGAAATACACTATATGTGCTACTAACTCACTGAACTTCTAGGAATCACAGAGAGAGTCTGTGTGGTGTAAAGGCCCAAACACACTCTTAACACTAGCCTGAAAAACTAGTGCTTCATCTGGTCCAATCCACAAGTGTTCAAAATATGTAATTGATTTCCAAAAACAAAGACAAAAATTAAAAAGTGCCTCAAATATTGTGGTCAAAAAAGACATCCTGGTGATTCCAGAAAGGTCAGCAATCTTACCACTGTTCAAAGCTGCATTTATAGTGATAACAAAGAAATAAATGTCAAAAGAAAAAAAGTATAAAATGCTCTGAGCCAGTACACAACTCACTGCATTTGTCATCAGACCTTTTACAATATAATTATTTTACCCTACGTTACTAGTATGTATAGTATGCAGAACTCCTCAGTTTTCTTGCCAGTTTCAGGACCATTAGAGTGTAGAGGAAGTTCTCTGTACTTTCTGTGGGGTTCTTTTCTCTGTTTATTACTAATCCTAACTGTTAAATTAAACAAAGATTAAGCTTTGTGTTGTGCTTATTTTAAAATTATATTCATATTCACATATGGGTGAATTAAGCCAACTGTAATTAGAGGATTTTATCCAATTCCTTTTCTTTTTTAACATTCTGTGTATGATACCTAACATTTCACTGATTGTACCTCATGATGCCTTAAAATGGAGAAGTGAAATGGTCTTTGAACAAATCTAGATTGCAACAGACCATTAAGAAATTGAAAAAATAAATAATTAAATTGGTTATGCATTTTCATATACTTTTAAGTACATATATAATATTTAACATCCCAAAATGGTTCTTTCCTGAGAATTTCTTTATAGTACCATATCAAAAGTGAAGACTGCTCTTGGAATCTAATAAATAATTTCCTATTTTTGTAGGTCTAAGATTTGGCATTTCATTGACCAGTAAAACACATGAGCCATTTTGTTTGAGTAGTCTAATTCTCAAGAAAAGTTGAACATAATTTTGCAATAATCTTTAAACATTTCTAAACATTTTCTTAAGTGTATTAATGTAGATTTGCACCATGAAAGTAAAAATGGAATTTATAAGACACTTGTGCCTAATATCAGCTATCAAGACTCTGGAAAGTGCTTTTGTTTTTGTATTGTTCAGTGCATTAAAATAAACATACAGGTTATTTAAGTTAGACGAGGGTGCTCAATGTTTAATAAAGCCTCCTCACTGCTCAACTGTGTCAGGAGGAAAACGATATATGTAGACTATCCCTAAAACAATAAGGGAACCTAACATACTGTCTTGACTTACCATAAAAAGTAACTTGTTAACATACTGTATCTGCCTGGAGATTTTATTCTGTGCCATCAGCGTAGAGTAAATCAAGTAGCCATTAGGTTTAGTACACAGGCTAGTTATTGGTATATTTGTTTTATTTTCTTTATTTTATGTTTGCTTGAATTTTTATCAAATAATTATTCCAATAAATGCTAATAATTGAGTAATTATTATTAATCATTGATGGAGTATTTTACTGCTATCTCCATCCATCAATTTATCCACTAACCCACTTGACTCCACTACAGGATCATTGTGGTATCAAATTAAAAATGCAAAAATTGATAAAAATAGAATGCACATAATCCAAGGCACTTAATGTCAAACCTCAAAGTTCCTACCACTGACTTATTCTGTGACCACAAGCAGGTCACCTAACAAGACTGAGCTCCTAATTAAAAATGTATATGTCACCAAAACAAATATTTCCTTGCAGTGTCTTAGGTGTTTGCTTAAAAGTTGATGTCATACATTAATACCAGGGCTGCATCTTGTATGCAGTTTCTATGTATAATCTTTTCCCAAACACCCTGCTGATCCTCAGTTCTGGATCTTAATTAATTCCAAGACTTGCCAGACTTTAAATTCCTCAAATTATATTTATAATGTAAAATAATTGTATTTACTGTAGTCAGTTTAATATGATGATATGGTGGCGTATATTTTGTACAGAGAAATAAAAGTTGATTTATAGTTCTGAAAGTAACAATGTTCATTTTTGACTGTGAGATAACAGGAAAACTTGGGAAAAAGGGCAATGATGCAAACTGAAATACAACTTGGTAGAAGACAAATCTGCTTAATGAAATTCATGCTCATGTACAAAGATTTTACTTTATGAATTCTGATTTTCTAGTCCCTTTATATTCAGTTGTTGTCATGTGCATATTGAAATAAGCAGCAGATAATTGCTGAAAATGTATACATAAAAATGTATATATATGAAACAATATAAGCCATCCAATTGTCACAGCTTCATACTACAGTAGGTGAAGGTGACTTTTCAGTTGAATTGTTGTAGGGTTTTATTATTTGAGAGCAGTTAAGATATACACTCATTGTAATGTAAATGTAAATTCCTTGACATTTCTGAAAGGAGCACAACACTTGTGTGCGCTCAGATGACATCCTGTTAAGGAGCTGCACATCTATGAATTGCACACTCTAGCACTTAGCCTGTAATGGGGAGATGTTGAAATGTGTTATTGGCAGATATAGTTTTCCATATTTTCTAAATAAATAGACCACAGTGTGCTAGCTTAAAGTTTCATTAACTATAAAACAGGAATGCAAAGTCATATTTAAGAAATTGGATTCACTTTTCGGTAATCTTTAAACTAAAATGTTGAGCTTATTTTATGGAATTGTTTATAGCATGTCTACTCTGCTTAATTAAGAGCTGAAGCTGAAAATTTCCGACTCAAATGCCATGAACACATAATTATTCAGAATCACAGTTTTAGCAAGCATTTTAGTGGAGCACACAGCATTTATATGGAAATAATTTTGTCTTGTTACAAGCTTTAGTATAACATCAGTTCTGGTACATTTTCCCAACTTATTCATAATGGTTCTGGTGTAGCTAGAAAAAAAGAAAAAAACATCAAAATCCATATCTATTATGCTAGGCTTTTAAGTTGATTGTAGAATGTAATAACATGAGCATTGTAATGCAGAAGTAGGTATATCAGGAAAAGATAAGTTTATTTAGTTTATGTAGATTTGTACAAGTTTACATTAATCTGTCTGTTTCATTCAAAGTGTTTAAACTAGTTGTGCTACCATTTTGGCTATAAGTATTTCAACTACCGTGCAATGCTTTCAACAATCATTTTAGAAAATGGGACAACAGTGAGAGCACTGGTGGCATGCAGCACAACTTAACCTAGAAAAGTTCAGAACTTATATTTGAGTTTTTTTTTTCTGTCAAGAGTCCCAAGATGTGTTGTTCCATTAACTGCATTCTGGCACAATATAGTGAGTTTTGAAATAAACGTGGGTACTTTGTAAAGGACTAAAATACCATTACAGTTAATCTGTGCCTTTTTACCATTATTGCCAGGTTAAGTTCCAGCTGTCTGGTATACTGTACAAGGAAAAAATTGGGTCAGAAAATAATAAAAGGAAAACTACAATGAGCAATTCTTCTCATCCAGGGAAGGTGCAGCACAAAACATTAATGCTATACCTTTCACAGATCAAAGTTACCAAACATACAGCAGCCAGAAACAGTTATGCAAGGTAATGGAACAACCCAGATCATTGCAGAATACATCCAGTGCAAAAAGTGTTGGATGCATTAAAATTCATTCATCAAAAGAATCAATATAAAGATGACTCACTTTAAAATGACATGGCTGCTTTAGCAGATAAATAGTTATGGTGTTTCTATAGTATTATCTAAATTCTGCAATGAAAATAAAATGTATAATGTCACTTTTTATAGTCATGCAAATATATGCAATAACACTTTTCTTTAATTTTAATTTATTTAACTCCACAACTTCTCCACAAAAAATATTTTCTTTATGAGAGTTAAATTTTACATATAATCGTAGATATCAATCCATCTCTTTACGGAACCCTTGTACTTCATATCTTAAGGTTATTTTGAGGCAGAACACGTGCTTTGTCAGCAGAGCAAGGCCAATCTCAGACAGAGTGTCAACAACAACAACATTTATTTATATAGCACATTTTCATACAAATGATGTAGCTAAAAGTGCTTTACAGGATGAAGAAAGAGAAAAAAGACAAAATATATAAAAAATAAAATTAGGCAATATTAATTAACATAGAATAAAAGTAAGGTCCGATGGCTAGGGAGGACAGCAAAAACAAAAAAAACACTCTAGACGGCTGGAGAAAAAAATAAAATTTGCAGGGGTTCTGAGGCCACGAGACCGCCCAGTCCCCTCTAGGCAATGTTCATGTCAGGTCATTCTAGGCGTCATCACTCACACACATACCCAGAAACATTTGTACCATGTCAACTTCTGATTCTACAATTAGGCTGTAAAGAACTAAAAGAGCGTGGAGTACCTAGTGATACAGACAATGACAGGGATTTTCTTGTGGCATAGTGGCTAAGGAATTGGACTTTATACCATAAATAAGGGTGGAGTGGTGCCTCTGAGGCTAAGGATCTGTGCCCCTATCTGGAAGGTTGCTGATTCGAATCCCTGTTACTGCCAAAAGAGATCCTACTCTGCTGGGCCCTTGAGTAAGACCCTTAACCTGCATTTACTCCAGGGGCCCTGTACAATGGCTGACCCTGTGCTCAGACCCCCAATGGTATGCAAAAACTAACAAATTCCTAATACAAGAAATTGTATAAAGCAAAATAAAGAACATAAACAAATATATATTGTGGTTCAGTTTCCACTTTTGACACTATTAACAGTTGCCCTTGGAAAGTATCATGGAATAGGGTGTCAATTCTGGCTGTTAAGATTTTTCAGTATGAAGTATATGTAGTAAATCTAAAGAAATTAGTAAGCTTTACCTTTGTCAGTAATATTTCCATATATATGAAGCATTTCTCTGTTTGTCTGTTGGTACAAAGAATTTAAATTTCATACACAGGTGGTTCTCACCACAAGTCTATTTTTTGACACATACTGTTCGGCCATCTTCCATGGTAGGAAGTGATAGTGGCCCAGTTCGAAGCAAATGGCAAGAAATACTGCCATGTGTTCTATTGACAAGCAAACAGCATCACACATGTTATAAAGTCAGAGTGGATTGTTAGCATGCTTTAATTCTGCCACTTGCTGTCATCTTTTTCTTTAATCACGCATTTCTCTCTTTGTTTTTGTCATGGCCCCAACCCACATTAATTTTATTTATGAGTTATTTAAAGCAATTTGGGGATGCAAATATTACCTGTAACCATTACACAATCAGAGCAACCTGCTTTGCTCTATTTACCCATCATATATGAACCTGCATTATTAAGGGTTTTGACATATAACTTTTGGCCTTGCCTCCCAGGAGGTGGCAGGGGAGGCATGTTATTGAAGAAAGTGATTGCAACTCCACAGCTAACTCAAATCTCATGACTAATTGCTATCACCAATCATATTTAGTGTAGGCACAAAACTTTTTTCCACTTTATATTTACAGTGAAGCTTGAAAACGGAGGTACAGTTCCAAATAATTCAAGGCAAGAAATACAACAGTGTTCACCCCGGGTTGGGCAATACTGTTATTTATTTATAGTTATTTATTACAATTTGAGGTTCTTTGCAGAATTAAACAACAAGAATATTGAATATAAATCAGGTTTCTGGTTCTTACAGTACAACATGTTTAAAGGTAATAAAGTTTGGTTATTTATAATTTGTATTTACTTTTTTATGTTTGCACTTTCTCCCCCTGGCAACATGAAATTCAGTTAGTTTGTTCATAAAAGCAACAATGACATAGGAAGAACAATGACTTTTAAATACTTTATTCCATGAAAACAATCAGACTGACCATAAAATTACATAACGTTGGCAAAAGGGCAAGAAAAATCAATAACAAATGTGCTCTTTAAAATATAACATGTAATTACAATAACTCTGCTCACAAACGTTGCATTTTGATAATTGATGTTGAAACTTTGTGGCAGTGAAAACAATAAATAACTGAATTAAGCAGCCATATGATGGAGACATAGATCTGCAATAGATGTATTCTTTTCTCTTCTATGTCCATTTTACTACAATACTATTGCACACAGCCCCACACTGGACCTGTTTATAGCTATATTTTTCATCCTAACAGCATGCTTTTAAACTGCAAGTATAGTAGCTTGACTGAACAAAGCAATGCAGTCACAAGTGCAAACATGCAGAATCAATACTGAAGGCACCCTAATTCAGTGCAACATTTTATGAATATATTAAATTTAGCAAATTAGAAATTGAAATTATATATCAAACTACTGCAATTTAAAGTAAATGGAAGAAGATTGTATAAAACAATAATGCCAGCTTTAGGTATTAAATCCAATTTTAATACTAATGATATTCAGTAATAAAGAACATGTAGTAGAATAGATCATTTAGTTATAAATCTGCATGATCTTAAGAATCATTTTGAGGAAGGTCCAAAGAAACATGCCTTATTATGCTTATATTCAAAATAAGATGTGCCACAATTTGAAAATGCATAAATTTAACAAATTGCGGTGAAATGTTACTGTATGAATACTGTAGAAGATTTCTTTTTGAGTGAGTAATATCTGTTGAACAAGATTTTAGAGACTAAAAGATGAACTTCCATTAATAAAGTCATCACTTTATAAAAGCTTAATTAATCAAGTTATGAAATTCATTTGTAGCCTATGATGATTTTAACAGATACAAAAGTATTGATCAATAATACAAAGCAGTAGACAATAAGGTTAGTATAGTGCTCATTTTAGTTACAGTATGTGAATTTGATTGTTTTGAGATTGACAAATTCTATTCATATATACTGTAAGTCAGGTGAAACAGACTAACAATGCTGCAAAAACCTAGACGTTCATCAAACCGTCCATTTTTAACTTCTGTTACTGGTTACTATCACAGATAAACAAACCCTGCACTCTCAACAGAGGGGATGATGCTTTGATCCATCCACAAAGAACACATACACACATCTTTTAGGATAAGTGAGTTCTGGTTATTGTCATGAGAGTATATTCTTCAGCTGTTGAAACTCAAGTAAGAATATCCACTGTGAAAAGAATGAACAGCAGACATTATAAAGGTTTGGGGAAGCCACCCTTGTAATATGCCCTGGCTGCAAAAGGTTGAAATTTAGAACAGAGTTCTTCACAAGACCATGTCCAAAACAGAACTGATTAACTGGAAGCAAGATGGCAGCTTTAAAGGCCCACAGAGGAAGTGATATCATCAAGGGGGAGGGACCAGAAGTGACATCATCCAAGGAGCCAGAGCCAGAAGATACTTCATCGGGATCGGAAGTGCCATTATTAAGGGCACTGGAAAATGGAAGTGACATCATCGGGACTGGAAAAGTGGTGTCATCGAGGGTGCCGGAACCTGGTGGGATTTCCTGGGAAGGGTCTACAAGGAACTGAGAAAGACAATCAGCACACCTCACCACCCCCTGATCTGTTGTGGTATTACCATTACTCAGACCCTTTCGCTGCCTCCTACACAATAAAAGCACTTCAGGCAACCACATTATTTTAGAATATATTGGTCTATCTGGAGCAAAAATAGTTAAAACAGATTGGCTTAGTAATTATATTTCCATAAAACCTCAAACATTCTATAGAAAACATTAATGCCTCAAGGATAATAATTATTATATGAAAAGGGCATTTAATTCTTTATACTTTGTATTGTAGTTTGAAAAATGTCTCATTTAATCCTATTCCTTTATATCATTTTTTGTATCCACATGTTCCAATACAGAGTCATACGGAAACCAGTTAGTTATTTTTGGTTTTAAAATAGGAACCAGTCCTGAACAAGGCACTACAATATGACCTGGCACTAGATGTATTTTACATAACATTTGCAGTATCAAAAAATGCATAGACAGAAATTTAATAGTGCTTTTTAACTAGGGTTTGAATTCACTTTCCAGAGAAGTAATTAATTAATTAGTTAATTGTTAAGTCAGGAAAACTGCAGTTGGATACTAGTCTTTTGGCCACTTTTTCACTATTTTCCACTAAGCATAGTTTTTATATGCATGTTTAACCCAATTCTGTTTATTCTTATTATACGATCTTCTATAGGCAGAGGGAACAAGAAAAACTGTGTTTAAGAGAATCCCTGGAGAAAGTAAAACTCTGAGGGTTTTGCACTATAAAGCATCATGTCATTGTATAATGTCGGAATTGTGCTTTGTAAAATAAATACTGATTTTTTTGATTGACAGGCTTAAGTACAAAGCTGTAGTAGAGTATAATAGGCTAGTGCAATGTCAGTAATTGCAGATCCTTGAGGTTCCTAATCACTCTAAAACCTCATTCCATAGTAGCTTAGACAAATCAGAAGTGGCACTAATTGGGAAGTGGTAAACTGAGAAAAAAATAAATAAAAATTGGGAAAGGGTCAGTAACAAAGACATTTTAGAATTTAATATGGACCTTTTGAGAACAAGATAGAAGCCAGAGATAAAGTAAAAAAAGAGTTTTCATTAATGCCACAGTAGTTCGTTAAGTTTGATAGGAGTCCTCTCAGGTGACTGTAGCACCTAACTGTTTTAATTCATATTAAGGCCCCATCCCTGAAAAAGAATATAATTAAAGGTAAAGGAACAGTAAAAAAAATCTAAAAATACAAAATAAAATATAAGCAAATGCAATTGTAAGTCACTGGGGGAGAAGGAAAAAATATACCTTTTATAAACAATCAGATCACTCCACATTCTGGGAGCCTATAGCTGAAGTCAGGACTTTTATTGGACATTAATATTCTTGGAAGACCTGCATTTTGCAAACATAGTGATTCCTCAAGAATGCATGTATTTATAAATTCCAATGTTTTAACTCATTAAAGCGATTCAATAAAAATCCAATATTAGATGTCAGAAAGTTTAATTTATCCATTTATAAATGAATCAACTATTACATTTTAACTGTATATCCTAATAGTAGCATCTAAATACAGTATGTGGCTTTTAGATCCAATATTCACATTAATGACTGAGCACTATCATTATATTTCTGCAGATGTTGAAAAGAATTTGATAAACTGAACAATTAAAATCAGTACCCAATAAATTCATGTAAATTTTAAGCCTTTTTAATGGAATGATGTTGTCAGTAATTTAAAAACCGCTCTTTAATATAAAAATATGCAGTAATAACTGTAGCTTTCTGTGTATCAGATTGTGCATTAGATTGTCATTAACAACAGGAATTCCGTCCATCCATCTTCCTAACCCACTCATCAAAGGCAGGGTATCTGGAGCCTATCCCAGCAATCATATGGAAAAAGGCAGTAAAAACACCCAGACAAGGTGCAAATTCATCAAACAATACTAGTTAATTCTGTTTTTCTACTATTACTGGAACTAAAACCAAATTGAATCTTATTAATTTTTTAACATTTGTGGTGTTTTAAGATCAGATTCTAGAACGAAAAACTGTATTTTTTGTATTGCTGAAGGACTGAGAGTAAATGTGAAGATAGTAATATGGCCAGGATGGTAGAGGTGTAGTTAGTGTTGCTGTGTCATAGATCCAGCATTTTGGATTTCAATCCCATGTGCAGTTGTTGTACATGTGGACTTTACATGTTCTTCCATAATCAGATTGAGTCTACCTCCATTTACTCTGGTTTTTCTCTCAGCGCTTTAAAGATATGTTAATTAAGTTACCAAATTGGCCCATCAGATTCCCAGAATCACTTTTGGTTCACTGACGATTTCAATTTCATTGCCTGAAGCCAGATTAACTTCTTCATCACTGTTGATGAGAGGCGTTTCTTACAAGATGCCATGATGAGGCTAGAAGAAGACATGTCAACATCGTTGCCCTATGGTAATGCTCTGTCCTGATGCTTATGCAAGAAATGGCCATACTGTTGCCCAAGTAACACTTGGCACTAATGCTTTTGGCAACCTTACAGCCCAAGTAAATCTCGAGTCTTACATGAGACATGTCTATACCGTGCCAAGTAACACTCGGGACTAAAATTTTTAGCACTGTTTTTTACAGCCCAAGTGATGCTAGGGTCCAACTCTAGGGAGGTTAAACATACAACAAATTTTCTAGCTGGCATATAAACCAAATGGAAACAAAAGAGAGAAAAGAAAGCCCACAGCAAATAAAAATGGTACTTACCCATATAACCACCTGAAAGAAGTGAAAGTCTTCTGCCCACATGATCTGGCTCTGTCTGTCCCAACATTCTGTATTACAGCGTACCTCCAAATATTTTAGCTGGACTGATTGAAGAAAGAAAATCATTACAGTTAGAGCAAGTTGGAATTTTTATTTTAATAAATGAAATGTAAGCCATGTCACATTTGTTCTTCCACAAAAAAGTACACCAGTGCCTTTTTCCTATATGATGTAGTATATAAAGTTAACTTCACATCCACTAATGTTTTACTGCAGCTTTCTATAGATATATTAAAATGTGGCAGTATGTTATGCAAGATAGACTTATTTATCTGACACAGAAAGTTTAAGGCTCCCAGAGTACTGGAAGAAATGTATGTCACTTCTAAATAATGACAGAAATTCTTTATATTTGTTTTGGAATAGTTACCTAGTTCTCTGTATCTGTACCTAGATTTTTAAAAAATTACTATTATCACCCTGCCGCCTATATGGAAAACAGTGGCCATTTTTTTTAGTTTAAAGCAAATGTAATTATAGATATGTTAATGTTTTGAACATGATTAATTTCTGATTTTCCAACTATACAATTTAACACAGAACGTACTTGAATTTGTTAGCTCACAAAGATTAAAAAAGAATGTTTCATATACTCCAAAAAGTCATCCCAGTGCAGTCTATAAACTGCAATTCTTTAAATTTTGTATTTGAATAATAAGTAGAATAGAGGCTTGGTCTGATTTTCTTTCATTCCTCAAGGTGGAGTGAAACTAATTTGGAATGTTATTTCTCTGTTAGCTATACAAATATGCTAAAAGTATTTTAACTTTTTTATTGCTACAATAACTATAGTCTCTTTCCGTTGTATGTTTTCCATTTTACAGAGGATACTTCAATGATATCTTACATATTGTTGCAAAATACTTTTATGAAAGCAGTAATATTTATTTGGCAAAGAGAGTAGGATTCATTTATTTTAAAATGTTCTAAGTTCTAGATGCTTAGTTCTGTGAACAAACTAATTTTTATTGTAAGCGCAAATCTATTGATGTTTTTTTTGCCCTAAAGTTTATGTGATACATTTAGATTTGCATTATAAAATGGGTTTACTTGATATCGAACTTGTGTATATTAATCTTTCATCTTGTATCACTCTCAATCCCACTTAATCCAGTTCAGGGATGTGATAACCAGAGCCTATTCTGGTAGCAAACAACCCTGTGTAGGCTACTAGTCCTTTGCAGAGAGTCCACTATTGTACTTAAGACTGATTTGAAATTGTAAGTTAACCTGACTTCTATGATGTTTGTGGCTGTAGAAAACAGTGTATTATGAAAACTGCACATTGGCCAAGTGCAGCCTTGGGGTTCAAACCATAGATCCTGGAACCATAAGGCTGCATTGCAAAAACTATGCCTCTTTGCCATCCCGTGTATGTTTATAATGAAACGTTTTAATTTGTTTACTTTTTTGCCTTTCTTAATGTCTAATTTTTTGGTTTATGTTGCAAGTCCATCTAATATTAAGAGTCAAAAGAGCATAGTTTACGTTATGGCTTGGGTTTTATAATAATACTACTATGGTATCTCTGTTCAATTGTAAAAAGATGATGACTCAGGCGCCACCGCGAGTGGCAACCTTTTCAGCAGTTCCGTGTATGAGTTTATATTTCTACCTTTTTCTCTATTTCTCTGATCACTCCTACCACTTTCTTTTATGTGGACTCGTTCCCTGGAAACTTTTTACTACTTTTTACTACTTGGACATGGATTTTTACACGCTGAGACTCATCTATTCAGGTAGTCAACTTCAAGCGCTGAGAACAAAGGCCCATGCTGGTGTGGTTCCCTATTTACCTGACGAGGTAAGAAGGCGGTATCGTGGCAGCAGAGCCAGTGCTAAGCTAAAAGCTAAGCGGCTATCGAGAAATGTGAACTCACTACCAAATAAGATCGACGAACTAGCTGCGCTGGTGAAAAATGTCAGGACCTACAGAGAATGCAGTTTGTTGTGTTTATGTGAAACGTGGCTAACAACTAACATCCCAGATGCTAACGTGGAGCTACCTGGGTTTTAGCACAGTTAGAGCGGACAGAGACACAAATACCTGCGGGAAGCGGAAAGGAAGAGGACTCGCTCTCTATGTGAATACAAGGTGGTGCAACTCTGGACATGTAAACGTCAAAATCTCCAGTTGCTGCAGGGACATTGAACTGTTGGCCGTAAATCTGCGTCCCTATTACTTGCCCAAAGAGTTTGGACACGTCATTGTTGTTATTGTTTACATCCCTCCTCGGGCGGACGTGGAGATAGCGAGTGACATCATCCATTCTGTTGTTGCTAAACTGTAAACACAGCACGACTAGACTTTAACCATGTGATGCTAGACAAAACATTACCTGCCTTCTCCCAATATGTGGATTGTAACACCCGGGGAAATAGGACTATTGACCTACTGTATGCAAACGTTAAAGACGCATACAGCGCCACCCCACTGCCTGCGCTTGGGAAAGCAGATCATAACCTGGTTCTGCTTCAGCCTCACTACAAACCCAGAGTGAGGGAGCTACAGTACCTACCACACGCTCATTCAGGAAGTGGTCCCCTGAAGCAGTGCAGGCTCTGAGAGACTGCTTTGGAACTACGGACTGGCATATCCTGCAGGGATCATATAGTGAGAAAATTGAGGAGGTTGTTAACTGCACTACTGATTACATCAACTTCTGTATGGACATTGTAGTTCCAGTAAGAACAGTACGCTGCTATGCTAACAACAAGCCATGGATTACAAGTGACATCAAGGGCCTTTTGAACCAGCAGAAAAGGACTTTCAAAGGTGGTGATCAGCATGAGCTCAAGCGCGTGCAGAAGGAACTCCGAGTCCAGCTCAGGGAGGCGAAAGAGCAGTACAGGAGAAAGCTGGAGCAGAAGTTACAGAATAACAGCATGAAGGAAGTGTGGGGATGGGATGAAGATCATCACTGGCTGCAGCTCGAAGCGGGGTGCCACCATCGAGAGAGACGTGGAGAGAGCAAACCTGATGAACAACTTCTTTAACAAGTTTGACCACCCTAACCCACTCTCACCTCAGAGTACTGCACCCTCCACCCATCCTTCTGCTGATGCCAGCATAGGAGAGAGTTTCCCCCCCCCCACAATTACAGCAGCCCAGGTAAGCAGAGAGCTGAGGAGACTTCGTGCCAGCAAAGCAACGGGTCCAGATGGAGTATCGCCACGACTGCTGAAGGCCTGTGCATTGGAGCTGGGAAGTCCTCTACAGCGTATCTTCAACCTGAGCCTGGAACAGGGGGGAGTCCCGAGACTTTGGAAAACATCTTGCATCACCCAGTCCCAAAGGTATCACATCCTATTGAGCTGAATGACTTCCGGCCTGTTGCCCTGATGTCACATGTGATGAAGATGCTTCACCACCTGAGGCCACAGGTCCACCACGCCCTCGACCCTCTGCAGTTTGCATACCAGGAGAAGGTGGGAGCGGAAGATGCCATCATCTATATGCTACACCGATCCCTCTCCCACTTGGACAGAGGCAGTGGTTCTGTAAGAATTATGTTTCTGGACTTCTCTAGCGCCTTCAACACCATCCAACCTCTGCTCCTTAGGGACAAACTGACAGAGATGGGAGTAGATTCATACCTGGTGGCATGGATCGTGGACTATCTTACAGACAGACCTCAGTATGTGCGTCTCGGGAACTGCAGGTCTGACATTGTGGTCAGCAGAACAGGAGCGCCTGCACTGTACTTTCTCCGGTCCTTTTCAGCCTATATACATCGGACTTCCAATACAACTCAGAGGCCTGCCACGTGCAAAAGTTCGCTGATGACACTGCTATCATGGGCTGCATCAGGAGTGGGCAGGAGGAGGAGTATAGGAACCTAATCAAGGACTTTGTTAAATGGTGCGACTCAAACCACCTACAAGCTGGACAGTTTGACATCTGTGGCATAGCTACAGGCGCTGAGCAGGCTCCTGTCAATCATGGAGAATCCACTACATCCACTGAACAGTATCATCTCCAGACAAAAAAGCAGCTTCAGCGACAGACTGCTGTCACTGTCCTGCTCCACTGACAGACTGAGGAGATCGTTCCTCCCCCACACTATGCGACTCTTCAATTCCACCTGGGGGGGGGGTAAACATTAACATTATACAAATTTACTGTCTGTTATACCTGCATTTTTATCACTGTTTAATTTAATATTGTTTTTTATTATCTATCTATCTATCTATCTATCTATCTATCTATCTATCTATCTATCGATCTATCTGTCTGTCTGTCTGTCTGTCTGTCTGTCTGTCTGTCTGTCTGTCTGTCTGTCTGTCTGTCTGTCTGTCTGTCTTGTGCACATGCCATAGACGGTGCAAGTTCAATGTCCTCAGTGTAAGATAAGGCAAGTCACAAGAATGTCTTTTTAAAAAGACCAGAAGATGTAGGACTTTTTAAGGATGAGGTGGGTGAGTAGTATGAGGACTGACAGGGATTGAATACATAGTTAGGCAGGAAGAAAAATGATTTTAAAATTTAAAACTCATAAAAGTCATAAATGAATGTCAAAAATGAAATGGAAAAAGCTTTTAAACTTTAGGCTTAAGATGCTTTTCCTAAAAAGCCTTCAAAGAATTTGTATTGTTTCTATTTTTATCTCAAAGATAGAATATCGGCTATTGATCCCCACTATCATAAATAACCACATCATGGATAAGTCACTCATCTCCACGTTGGAGAATCTTATGACTGCCAACAGTCACTGCAACAAACCACACTACAAAAAGATAACACTATAAGATTTGCTAAACTCAGCATTAAGAAATAACAATAATACAAATCATAATTGTTACTTGCACAAGCAATGAAGTCCAGCTTACTTGTATCACTCACAAAACAGAAGTAGTCAAATAATGACAGAACACACACACACACACACACACACACACACACTGAACATTTGAAAGTAATAGTTACATTCACAGGACAGTTTAATATAAAATAATTGTCTCATACAGCTTTCAGTACTGTAGTGTTTATAAGATTATAGGTGTATTGGGTCATTAGTGTCATATGTGTTGTCATATGTCTTACTTGTATGTGCTAATTAGCATGCAACATTTTGCCACTCTGTGGCTATATGATTAGTGAGCATAACAGCCTTACCTTGAAACTTCTGTCTTCCTTACCTGGAAAGTCACAGTTTACAAGAAGATGCATCAGGTTAAGGACTTTCCAGTCAATGATTGTTAAATTTTTCACAATTACTATACATTTTAATAATAATAATAATAATAATAAAGTAAATAAATATTAAAGTAAGTCTAGAATGGAGTGGAAGCTAGAGCACATGGGTCATGTATAGACTGTCATTACACAATTCTGCTAAAACATGGTAGACTGAGATTAATTTCCTGCAGTAAGTACCAAACAATTACTGCCAAAAACAAAACTCTTTTTGTATAAAAACTAACCAGTCGGAGCAATCAAATGCATAGACAAAAAGTAGAGCTGCATTTTCTTGTCACCTTAATGTCAAATCTTTGGCAGTGTCTGCCTCTTTGCCTTTTTAAATTATTCTGAAAAGCTGTAAAAATATATCAATGATTTGAAACTTGCTAAGATACCAGAAAGTCTATTACTTGTCATGTGCACTAATAAAAGCAAAGAAAAGCAGAGGAAACAAAATCCATTTATCACATTTCTTTCCTTGCTAGTTTGGGGATTATAATACCGTACAGTGAATCTTAAATGAAGCATTTCCCAAAATATGCAGAAAAATGTGATAAAAAGGATTATGCTTGCACAAAGTGTAATTTTATCTTCATGTATCCCTTGCCTCCACATAGGAGGCCTTTGACTCTCAAAGCTTTAGGTTTTTCTGTTAGGGAAATTGATATTCCCTGTCTTTCTTGTATGATCTTCATTTTAATTACAGATTTTACATTTGCTAGTTTTTCATTCAAATAAATAGATAGCTTCATTTATTTAAGCAACACTCTACTCCCTGTGGCTGGTTCTACTATGCTACATAGTTCTAATCCTTAAAAAATGCCTCATAGAATGAATCCACTTGGGAAATATAGTATTTTATCATTTATGTTTTTTTCTTGCAGCAGCCCACTAATCCGTACTGTACATAGTTGTGCATTTCAAGAAAGAAATAATCTACATAAGATGATATATACATAGAAAGCTATTTTTATTTTTCACTAATTAAGCTTCTGAAAATTAATATGATAATGGCTTAACTGAGGTTGTGGTCACAAGGTTAAATAAAATCAACTAAACAGCTAAAGAAATTTGCCAAAATGTCAGCCTATTTATTTTACATGAACCTCAATGAATACTCACAAAGGGAATATGATCATGATCATTATTAGTCATTAATGTCACATCTATTCTAATTAGCTCGCTAAAAATACATAACAAACAGTAAAAATGTTCTTGAAGATATAATTATCCACATATGCAGTATTGAAAGTTTTAAACTTTACTTCTTTATAGATAGATAGATAGATAGATAGATAGATAGATAGATAGATAGATAGATAGATAGATAGATAGATAGATAGATAGATAGATAGATAGATAGATAGATAGCGTCAAACACGTGCACATGGGAGGCAGCTAAAGGGCTCAAAAGAAGGTAATTCCATGTCAGACCAGGGGGTTGCAGAGCACATTGATCCTTTCTCTTATCTCCCCGTAGACTAAATGTGGGAAATTCCGATGGCTCAGATGGTGTCACTTCCGGTTCCGTCCCAGAAGACATCACTTCTGGTTCCGCACCAGAAGAGTCACTTCCATACCAAAAGAAGAGGCCCACCTCCTAATGACCTCATTCCAGTTCCGGTCCCAAGATCCCTCCACTTCCTGCTTTTCAACTTTATATCCACTATGTTTCCTAACCTGTTCAGTTCTGTTTTGGACTCTTGTCTGTAAAGACCATTTTTCTCAACCTTTTTGCATTTGCAGCCAATTCTCAGGTATACGGGAGGCTGACCCAAACCTCTTTGTTGTGTCAAGGCTTGATTATTTACCATAGCAGATGGAACCTTATTTGTCCTCAAGGAGAAATTTGGCTTTTTATAGAAGCTCTTTAAATTAATAAATACATAAATAGGTAGGTAAATAAGTAAGTAAGTAAGTAAATAAATAACAGAAGTATATGAGTTTGGTGACATTCATTACTATGAGCCAGCATACTCTACCATTCCTAAAGAAACACTACTTGTCATTTTTGGATGGGTCTTCCCCAAACTGGAATGTAAGTATTTGGAATGTGTGATTAGCCTCCCTCTGGTTCTTTAATTAGTCTATGGAAGGTTCTTTTTTATTGTCTATTCACAGTCACATTTTAGAATCTAGGCACAAATTCAGGCAGCTAGTCTACTGCTCTGTTTTCTTCTAGTGGTACAGCACATATCCTAAAAAGTATTAGTCTTACAATAATAAGCCAGTTTTCTCCTGCCTACTTGGTTTTCTTATGTTTGTTTTTGTTCTATCCCTGTTTCTATCCAACCTAGATCTGTAGAACTGCCATCTAGCTTTCCTGCCTGCCTCTTTTATATTATAATTTATTCAACAAACAGCAATGCCCTTGTCCCTTGGCCGGAGAGGGGTGTACATTTAATAGACTAAAAGATAAAGAAGTGTATCAACAAGCAGAAGGCCCATTTACCAGTTAAACATGAGCTGCTAATGAAAATCCAAGAGGTACTATAGCTGTGGCTTGATGACCAATGAATTAAGGGGTGGGGGGGGGGCAGATCTTCAATTCAAGGGCATTTGCTTCTCTCTTGTGCATGAGAATATTTTCTGGAAGTGATTTATTTAACAGTTATGTAAGCACAGTGTTGTTTGGAATATTGTGACTTGCATATCATTTAATACCTGATAATTGGTTATGCAGTATGTGTAATCTGGGATATTTTTATGCATGTTTTGCATTTCTTTGCTGTTTTTCAAGATAGATAGATAGATAGATAGATACTTTATTAATCCCAAGGGGAAATTCACATACTCCAGCAGCACCTTACTGATACAAAAAACAATATTAAATTAAAGATTGATAATAATGCAGGTAAAAACAGACAATAACTTTATATAATGTTAACGTTTACCCCCCCGGGTGGAACTGAAGAGTCGCATAGTTTGGGGGAGGAACGATCTTCTCAGTCTGTCAGTGGAGCAGGACAGTGACAGCAGTCTGTCGCTGAAGCTGCTCTTCTGTCTAGAGATGACACTGTTTAGTGGATGCAGTGGATTTTCCATAATTGATAGGAGCCTGCCGAGCGCCCGTCGCTCTGCCACAGATGTCAAACTGTCTAGCTCCATGCCAACAATAGAGCCTGCCTTCCTCACCAGTTTGTCCAGGCGTGAGGCGTCTTTCTTCTTAATGCTGCCTCCCCAGCACACCACCGCGTAGAAGAGGGCGCTCACCACAACCTTCTGATAGAACATCTGCAGCATCTTATTGCAGATGCTGAAGGACGCCAGCCTTCTAAGGAAGTATAACTGGCTCTGTCCTTTCTTACACAGAGCATCAGTATTGGAAGTCCAGTCTAATTTATCATCCAGCTGCACTCCCAGGTATTTATAGGTCTGCACCATCTGCACACAGTCACCTCTGATGATCACGGGGTCCATGAGGGGTCTGGGCCTCCTAAAATCCACCACCAGCTCCTTGGTTTTGCTGGTGTTCAGGTGTAGGTGGTTTGAGTCGCACCATTTAACAAAGTCATTGATTAGGTCCCTATACTCCTCCTCCTGCCCACTCCTGATGCAGCTCACGATAGCAGTGTAATCAGCGAACTTTTGCATGTGGCAGGACTCCGAGTTGTGTTGGAAGTCCTATGTATATAGGCTGAACAGGATCGGAGAAAGTACAGTCCCTTGTGGCGCTCCTGTGTTGCTGACCACAATGTCAGATGTGCAGTTCCTAAGACACACATACTGAGGTCTGTCTTTAAGATAGTCCACGATCTATGCCACCAGGTATGAATCTACTCCCATCTCTGTCAGCTTGTCCCTAAGGAGCAGAGGTTGGATTGTGTTGAAGGCGCTAGAGAAATCTAGAAACATAATTCTTACAGCACCACTGCCTCTGTCCAAGTGAGAGAGGGATCGATGTAGCATATAGATGATGGCATCCTCCGCTCCCACCTTCTCCTGATATGCAAACTGCAGAGGGTCGAGGGCTTGTTGAACCTGTGGCCTCAGGTGGTGAAGCAGTAGCCTCTCCATGGTCTTCATCACATGTGATGTCAGAGCAACAGGCCGGAAGTCATTCAGCTCACTAGGACGTGATACCTTTGGGACTGGGGTGATGCAAGATGTTTTCCAAAGCCTCGGGACTCTCTCCTGTTCCAGGCTCAGGTTGAAGATGCGCTGTAGAGGACCCCCCCAGGTCTGATGCACAGACCTTCAGCAGTCGTGGTGATACTCCATCTGGACCCGCTGCTTTGCTGGCACGAAATCTCCTCAGCTCTCTGATCACTTGTGCTGTTGTAATTATGGGTGGGGATGTCTCTCCTATGCTGGTATCAGCAGAAGGATGTGTGGAGGGTTCAGTACTCCAAGGTGAGAGTGAGAGTGGGTTAGGGTGGTCAAACCTGTTAAAGAAGTTGTTCATTTGGTTTGCTCTCTTCACGTCTCTCTCGATGGTGGTACCCCCGCTTCGAGCTGCAGCCAGTGATGATCTTCATCCCATCCCACACTTCCTTCATGCTGTTATTCTGCAACTTCTGCTCCAGCTTTCTCCTGTACTGCTCTGTACTGTACTGAGCTGGACTTGGAGTTCCTTCTGCACGCGCTTGAGCTCATGCTGATCACCGCCTTTAAAAACCCTTTTCTTCTGGTTCAAAAGGCCCTTGATGTCACTTGTAATCCATGGCTTGTTGTTAGCATAGCAGCGTACAGTTCTTACTGGAACTACAATGTCCATACAGAAGTTGATGTAGTCAGTAGTGCAGTCAACAACTTCATCAATGTTCTCACTATGTGATCCCTGCAGGATATCCCAGTCTGTAGTTCCAAAACATTCTCTCAGAGCATTCTCAGCCTCCGGGGTCCACTTCCTGAATGAGCGTGTGGTTGTAGGTAGGACCCTCACTTTTGGTTTGTAGTGAGGCTGAAGCAGAACCAGGTTATGATCTGCTTTCCCAAGCACAGGCAGCGGGGTGGCGCTGTATACGTCTTTAACGTTTGCATACAGTAAATCAATAGTCTTATTTCCCCGGGTGTTACAGTCCACATACTGGGAGAAGGCAGGTAATATTTTGTCCAGCGTCACATGGTTAAAGTCTCCAGCGATTAGCACAAGCGCCTCAGGGTGCTGCATTTGTAACTTAGCAACAGCAGAATGGATGATGTCACTCACTGTCTCCACGTCCACCCGAGGAGGGATGTACACAATAACAACAATGACGTGTCCAAACTCTCTGGGCGAGTAATAGGGACGCAAATGTATGGCCAACAGTTCGATGTCCCTGCAGCAAGTGGAGACTTTGACGTTAACATGTCCAGAGTTACACCACCGTGTATTAACATAGAGAGCGAGTCCTCCTCCTTTGTGCTTCCAACAGGTACTTGCATCTCTGTCTACTCTAACTGTGCTAAACCCGGGTAGCTCCACGTTAGCATCTGGGATGGTGGTAGTTAGCCACGTTTCACAAAAACACAACAAACTGCATTCTCTGTAGGTTCTGACATTTTTCGCCAGCGCAGCCAGTTCGTCGATCTTATTTGAAATTGAGTTCACATTCCCCAGAATCACAGAAGGCACCGAAGGCTTAAAACACCATTTTCTCGCAAGCCGCTTCATTTTTAGCTTAGTGCCAGCTCTGCTGCCACGATACCGCCTTCTTACATCGTCGGGTAAATAGGGAACCACACCGGCACTGGCATTTGTTCTCAGCGCTCGAAGTTGAGTACTTGAATAGATGAGTCTCTGCGTGTAAAAATCCATGCCCACGATGTAAAAGTAAGTGTGTCCAGGGAACAAATCCACATAAAATAAAGTGATAGGAGTGATAAATAAATAAAAATAGAAAAATAAAAGTAGAAAAGTACACATACACATACAGTCATAAACGGAGGTGCTGAAAAGGCTGCCACTCTCGGTGGCGCCAGAACTACTTTATGGGCATTGTATCAGGAATTTTGTGACCTCTGTTCTATATGAAAACATAAGAATGAAAGTTTTTTTTTTACCCATAACTACAATACAAACAACAATAGGTGAGTAACAGATGTGGCGGATGGCCAGGGCCCTTGCCCGGATGCGACGCCTCCACGCTGGGAGGACCGGGGGAGCCAGCCTATCCATCGTGTTACCTCTCCCAGAGCGCTAGATGGCAGCCCCCCTTGGTTGCAGTGGTGCCTAGGACTCCCACAGGGCTTCATGGGAATTGGAGTTTGCTGTAGCCCTGTTGGGATCCGTGGGCGCCACCAGGGGGTGCTGTAGCTGCTGCTGAGCCCTACAGAGCAGCTCTTCCGCCACACCTGGAAGTGCTGCTGGAAATAGGCCATCAAGCACCTGGAGTACTTCCAGGTGTTTTATTAAAGGAGGCAGCAGCCACTACTCTACAAGCCAAAGTCGGGAGGAGGGAGATGACGCTTGACAGGAGGAGTAAAGGAGAGAAAAAAGAGAGAAAGAAAGAGAGAAGAAAAGAACTGAATTGCATTGTGTTGTGCTTGTGTTTTGGAACTGTTTTATACTTGTGGTGAACATGGAAGGCGTTGCCCACAAGGGAAAAGAAAATAAAAAGTCCTGTGTGCTTGGAGTTGTGCCTCTGCGTCTGTCTGTGCCGGGTTGGGGCGGCTGTGCCCACCTTAGAGGTCCACACAGATAAAATCATTACTGAATTTTCTTTCTTTATAAAAACAAACACTACATTGCCCCTGCAATATTCTTTAGCTACTCTGAATTGAATGTGAGTTATGGTATGTTGCTATTAGTATGTTTACACCTTATCATTCTGGTTGTAATTTACTATAGGTACTTCATATTATCTAATAATTGAATGAATTAAGAGTAAATTTGTATCCCTTAAATTGAGTACCCTTATCCAGCTGTGAGTCTTTCTTTATAATTTACATATGCTATACATTTTACAAGATCTAACAGAGTAAAAGGAAGCACATAGCATTTCTTGCTTTACTTAGGGTTTACTAATTCAGAATGCTATGAGACAACCCTGCATACATAATACTAATATATTTGCAGCTGATTAGGACAATATGACAGAAAGAAGGCTTTTATCAAAATGCCACCTATAGCCTACTTTTTCATTATTAGTTTGAGTTTCTACACATATATTAAATTAATGCCTCTCATGGAAGCTTGATATAATGTTCAGTAAAACTAAATTTCTAAGCATTATGCCAAGGATGGAAGGTATTAGCTTTCTGTAGTATTTAACAAAACTTACAAAGTAAGTTCACTTTACATACATTCAGTCTGAAACATGCTTAATTAATCTCAGGGTCACAGCACCCGATGTTCTCTTATCACCGTTTAATAAAACAAATATAAAAGCATAAGATTCATAAATGGTTAAGATGAAGAACATAGCTTAATTTCAGGGTGAACTTGCTTAAGGCTAAAGGTTACAAGATGCTGTGGAAATGACAGAGCATGCTTAGTCACATACCAATTCCATGAACAGTTAATTATCATAATGATAATAAACATGATAAGTATTGTAGGGAATTAACTTTCTGGTAAATTAGGCACACTGTTTTTGTGTCACAATTTAGCCTTATTTAGATTTTATGAAAATTATTTTTCTTTTGCCAGCATCCTCAGCCAGCATTAAGTTTAAAACAATTTTATTTAATTTGTACCACATTCTTTTAGCTCAGTGCCTTCTTACTGAAGAAGCTCAAGCTGATCTTGCTATACTTAAATGGAAATAGAGCACAGAAGAAGGTGGAGTTGTCATCTGTGTGTATTGCTTTTTGTTGCTTTGTGCTCTACTGTCATTTGACACACTAAGAGCCAAGTGAATGAGCCCCCTGACAGTAGTTAATAAGCAACCAGACAGAGATGCCTGGTGTAGGCAGCTGAAAAGAAAGCCATTTACAACACTGTCACACCATCAAGGGTTTACTTTTCAGCATCACACTGAGCACCTTACAACTGTAGAATAAATAAGGAATGAGCTGCTACCTGCTGTCTTTTATGTATTGTAGCTGGGACTGCACAAGATAATGCTGCAGCGCAGGTCTCCTTCATTTCTGCATTTTTGACAATACACTGCATCTGTGAATTATAACCACATACTATAAAAAGGTTTTAATTTAAACAAGTCATTCAACCCAAAATAGGCTGTTGTCTCCTGTTTAACTAAAATTTATTAATTTAGGATGGTGCTTCTTTTGCAAAAAGACCTTGGAGAAGAGAGAGGTCAGGGGACAATGGATGGATTAATTCAAACTTGATTGAAGGTCAAAAATACTCAAGCAACAATAGCTGGTGGTGGTGTGCAGAAGTGTATATCTAAACACATAATGTAAATGACTTTGACGCAGATGGGCTACAGCAGTGGAAGATGATGCCTGATTCCACTGCTGTCAGATACAAGCAGGAAGATTAAACCAGAGCAGTCATGTGATCACTAAAACTGGATAAGTAAAGAATGTTAAAAATTTAGGCCATGGCTGATGGACAGGTTTCTTCTGTTCCAAGTACATGTAGATGGCTGGATCAGAATTTGTAGTAAACAGCATGAAACCATGAATGCATCCTGCCTAACAGTGGTGTTTCCAGTATAATAATGGAACTGTTTTCTTAGTACAAATGGATACTTTCATCAGGATATTATACCATCACAAAACATTGCCTGCCCAGTCTAATAGAACATTTTCAGGGTGGGATGGTACTGGAAGCTCCCAGTGTGAATTTATGGCCAAAAATATACCAGATTGAATGACACTTTTGAATCTGGATGGACGAAGATCCCTGAGAAATATTTCTAACACATTTTTAAATGCATGCTTCACATAGTTTAGGCTATTCTGGGGGCAGAATCAGATTCCAACCTAGCACTACATACTCGTAGATATACATAATAAAGTGGACACTGAATATATCTCCTAACATCTGTGCAAATACATGTACATAAGATAGGTCCACTTGCATTCCTGTGTTCTTATTGAAAAAATGATTGTAAATTAACAACTCATCTCCAGTCTACAAATTCTCATGTATTGCTACAGTGAATCCTTCTAATAATTCTGAGATTAATTTGTAAACAGTTCAAATCTGACCTCAAAAGTGTGATCCACTGATTATGTGACACAATTTGTAATCAACAAAGAATGCTATATACGTTACCACAAGTGCCTACTAGATTTTTAGTTTTGTATGCATTCTAGTACACTGTATTTCCAAAACCCTTCTTATAAAATTTAATACAGGTGTGTATGAACCTTGCTCAGGAGAGAGAGAGAGGTTAGGAGCATGCACTTATACAGCGCATTGCCACACCTAACACATGATAAACCAACTCAGGATCCAGATTAGGACCCAAGTGTAGCCATGCAACAGGTGACACGTCAGCACCACACTAGTTCAGATGGAGTGGAATAGTGTGAGGTTTTTTTATGGTGGCTGGAGTGTCAATTCTGCCACCAACCCCCAGGTTTTTCCCTGCAGGTTGGAGGGCCTACATGTGGGGATGGATGCAGATTAACGTCATACCCGGGATGGAGCAATTGCAGGTTAAGGGCCTTGCTCAAGGGCCCAACAGAGCAGAGGAGGTTGTGCTCAGGAGGATGGAGCACAAATCAGGAATCAGTGAATAGATAGATTTTTGCTGGTTTTGCGTCTGACTTCACATTTAGTGTATGTACATTAAAGTTCATTGGCCACATATTGCCCCATTTTTTATATTTTCCATTTCCTAAATTCTCCTTAACACATAAAAACTGTGCCACATTTAGCAGGAGTCACACACAGCCACTTAGCTCAATGTCCACCATGCTAGATCCTCTTTTATGGAATCTTCTGGTTTGAATGACTTCCTTTAATATAATAAACTCATACAGAACAATACACATGAAGTAAGGAGCCTATTTCAATATAATAATTGCTGCACACGTGACAGGGGCACATCCAATGTGTAGTGACTTAAATCTCTAACAGTATAAGAAATTCATCATCATGAAAGATTTTTCTAATGTCACTGCATTCATAGCCAACTGTAATGGATATTCACCATTTCATTTTTGTAAAGGGCCAACATCCCTTTAAAGGTACGGTGTTCACTGATAAGGCTGAGTGCCAGAGGAATGTGATGGTCCCTTAAACCCAGGACTGTCAATAGTCATGTCTGAGATGAGCTGGGTAATATGGACACATAACACAGCAAGTGGTGGAGTGAAAGTACTTAGGTGCTTTTATTTTCAAACGCAAACAGCACAAAAGGTGCAGTACTCCAAGGTGGCTGTTAAAAGCAGCAATAAATAAATACATCCAAAACAGGGTTTAAAGCTAGGTTAAAATACAGTCAGGACTTACTCTTTAAAATCCATTATGAGACTTGGTGCTTCTTTCTAAAAATCACATCTCAGCATCTCACCATTTCGGGTCTTCTCAATCCACAGAGATGGCCACCTGACAAGTGCAGTTAATTCTCACATGGGCTTGCACCTCAGCTACCTCATTCGGTCACCACTGGGGAGCCCTAAGCTCGACTCGTGCCCTTGCCACCATCCATCATCGTTTGCAGAGCCCCCACGAGCCCTGCTCTGACTCCCACCCCACCATCCACTTCACAGCTCCCAATGGGAGACTACTTGAAACAGTTGCAGGAGCGACCCTGCCCCTTCAGTGCCACCCACAGTCTGTTTGGGACCACTTCCCCACCACTTGCTTCTACACTCATGTACCTACTCTCCCTGATCCAGACTCTCCATTTACTTTTCTTTCTCTTTAGACTCCGTTCTTTTCCCCTTCGATTTCCCTTTTTATTAATCTGTTTTTCTCTTCTTATTTCTTGCTCAGGCTTACATTTATACGTCTGTGGACACACCGACCTAATTACAACTGCGGTTAGTTAGTGAGGTGCAAATGCGATCAGCCCCAATCTCTCCCATTACATATCCTGGGTTCACATGGACACACACACCCATGGAGCCTGAGCTGCACCATTTTTATTTAAAAAACCTGCCTGTAGCTACCAACCCTGACGTGCATCACCACAAGGATCAATATAATCAACATATAGAGGTGGATTCTTTGGTTTAAACGTGGGAAAGTCCTGAGCACTGTTCCCGAACTTTAGGCATGTCAGTGCTTTTGCTTCTTTTTATATGTTTGTTGATTGTGTCAGTGAATCAACCTCACCCACATACAGTATCTTTTTAAGTATCAAATATAAAATATAAGCTTTTTATGCATAAGTATAATTTGCCTAAGCGCAAGTTTCAGGAATATCTGAAACAAAAGTTGATTGGTTTAAATGCAAAATAAAATTGTAAATGACATGTACATACCATATTGGAAAAACAAATTATGCTCATTTTTTTGTATTCACATTCACTGAGCATCAGTCTAATACATGATGCTGATAACAAAAGTGGCAACCAGGAACATGCAAATTCACTTTGCTTAGCAGTGTATATTAAGTAAGTAACAAGATGCTTTTTACCATTAGCTGCACTTTCCAGACAAAGAAAACTTTCAAGTGTTATACATTTTTTTCTTTCACCTGCACTACACCTCATTTTCTATTTATACTGTATTTTTCTTTTAGGTCATGCTTAATATTCTGTGTTGTAGGAAAAGAACAAAGGAGCTTGTTTGCTTAGAGTAAATTCCCTTTAAGATGTTACTGCCCTGGCAACTTAAATTAGTCAGGAAAGCAAACAGGACAAAATGTTCTGACTTAAATTATTACTTCAAGTAAAGAGATTGACTATCACATACATTGGTCAGAAATCTACAAATATTATCTTTAGGTGATGATTTTCATCATGTAAATTACATAAAAATTACCTAGAGTGCACTTAATGTAAATATATAAGAAGTCATTACAACCAAATCACATTATCCTTTTTGCAGCTTTAAATAAATGATATTTCTGTCTTTATCATTATATGTAAGAGCAAAAGTGGAAAAAATTTTATCGGTGCATGATAAACAGAAACAGAGATATTGAAATAATGCTTCATCTTGATTTCACAAATAATAGAAAAAAATGCACTTAAGAAGCATTGTAATGATTATTTAAAAATTAGTAAATGTTCTCCATTATCACCAGTGTTTTTAGAACTGCTATTAAACCCCTGTTTCCAGTTCATAGTTTTGCAGATTATGCTGGACCACTTTCCAATTTGCAGAGCATCCAGACAGGCCTAGAAACATCAAGTAGGCACAAGATAAACCTGACTCCCAAAACTCAAGAAGGAGGCTTTGTGGTCTACACAGACTGAAAGGCCCTATACAAAACAGATACCCTTTCAAAATTTGTAAAATATTCTTTTAACAGAGAAAAGGGTTATATACAAAAAATTGCAAAAAACTAATTGATTGTTTGGGCATGGGGTTGGGTCGTGACACTACCTGATTTCCAATACTGGGTTGGCAAAAAAGAAAATAGCAATACTGTACTTGCTTAGTTAATCATGCCTTCCTTTGTGCTATTGAACTTATTAATTATCTAGAATTTACTAGAATAGGTGGTGGTGTACAATTCACTCAAAGTATGGACCCATTGGTGGAAACACTTTAAAAGCCAAGATACTACTGTCAGTTACACCTGTGCACAACAATCATTTATTATGTCTCTCCATAACCTATAGTATATAGTGTTTAACATATCAAAAGTACTGGATATCCATTCCATTAGACACCTCTGTATTGTCAGTATGTTTATCCTTTATATAAGTACTCTTCAAATAAAATTTTATTAAAGGAACTGCCAGACTTTGCTATTCTTACATCAATGTCAGTAGCTGAATATATACCATCAAGTACTGATGGAGGTAAAAGCAGGAATTCCAGACATTACCAGCTTCAAAGAGTGTACCCCTAGATGAGCTAAGGCAATATTAGAAATTAACCATTTCAATTATAGAATGAAATCAACCACAAGCAAGATATATACCTGTACTCTTCATCAAATTGTACAAAGCATGTTGTACTCCAGTTTAAAATTATACATCGCACTCATCCTCCTCGACTAAAATTTCACCAAGAGCTAGGCTTGAATTATGAACGGTGTTATCAAGTGCTTGCCTTGCTAAGACGTTATATTGGGGAAACTTTTTGCACATTTTTTTAGATTGTTTTCGGCTTTATAATTATTCCAAATCTAATAGTGACAGAATAACATTCTATACAGAAAACTCTATTGTGATATTTTACACCACACTTCATGCTTGCCTAATCTTATCTTATTGTAAATCAAATGGAAGAGTTATTAAAGTTACTTAATATTTTACTAACAATTAGAAAAGAACACAGTTTTTATTTTTTTTAAGAATTTGTCTAAAATTAATGTTATACAAAAATAGTAATGTTATACTAAAATAAACCACCAGGACTTCTGTTAACCTTTATGATGTTTCAGCATATAGGAGAGACTACTGTATATTGGGCATTTTGCTCTCATAGCAGTTAGGGGCTGGAGGCATAGTCATACTGATTTCATTTATTTATTTATGTATGTGATGTGGAAGATAGCTGCATGGAAGTAGTAATTACTGAATTATGTTTGTTTGGTGTCTAATTAGCTGGGTGGTCCACACTCTTGAAGGTTTCTGATGACACGAATGTCAATCCTAGATATCTTCACCATGATTTTTTCAGATATTTTTGCATAGTGTAATGATTGGTGCACTGGACTTTAAACCACAAGGTTGCCAATTCAATTACATCTTCTTAATATGTGATCCTGGGAAAGTCTCATAACCATTTTGTGTTTCATTTTCATGCTTTGAGTGAAGTTGACTGCTGAATAACTAACAATGATAATGTTCATAGTCCCAGTGCTGACATATTGTGTATCTGTTGCTAATGTTTCTGCTTCAACTACCAACCAAATGAATACCCTTTTTTATATGCAGTCTCTTTTTAAAGTGTAGCATAGCATACATTACATTGTTGCCTGTTGAGTAGCACATTCTAGTAAGAATTTCACTCTGCTGTGCACATGTGGCAGTAATGATCCTATGTACCTATAAAATGTCACTCTGAAGCATTTATATCAGTAAAGAATTGCAGTACATACTGTACAATGCATATACATTTATGATTAAGTCACATGCTTGTGGTCCTACAAATGAAGAACAAAGTGGCTAGAAATTAAGTGAAAGTGTTGTAAATTAAAGCAGGGTAAAAATTAGCAATAGTTCACTTTGTCCAAAGCTGTAATACTGCCACATTTGATTTTGGCAGTACTAATAGTTTGTTGAGCTATTACATTAGTTCATTGTGAGCACTTTTGTTATTGTAAACTCTCTATATAGTTCTCCATAGAGAGGTAGTTCAGTTTGTTAGGTAGCATGATAAAGTAGACAGTAGAAAAAATTTCAGGACAGCTGCTGAGGTTTGTGGTTTGTTCATATAGGTTTTGCCAAGGCTTGTAGTGTAGCACACTTAGTTATCATTCTGTATAATCTTCCTGAGCAGGTGCTTTTTACACATCACCTGTTAGTAGTAAGTTTCCATCTCTTCTCTTGCTTGCAAGCTTTTACCTGCCCCTCTTCTGTGAATGTTTTTGATTTACCTAATAATAGCACAATGTCTTTAAAGAAACCTCTGTTGTGGTTGCAACACACTGATGTAGTTCTAGTGATGAATGAAAACCACTGAATTTGCTTCTCCTTGAATTTGGTGAAAAATTCTGGAACTTCAGTGAAATCGTATAAATGTTCTGAAATTTAGCTGATTTTCACATATAAAGTATAATCTAATCTAATATAATCTAATATAGTGCTGGGCGGTATACCGGTTCATACCGAAAACCGTTTTTTATTTTTTTTATGATATAGATTTTTCTTATACCGCAACACCGGTTTAAATTGCCTAAACAACGTTCGGAATGTGGCGCAGCGGGAAACTGTTCAAGTGGGGACCTTTTTCACTGCTACATCGCTAAACACAGATTTGTTGCACTAGGGCTCTTTTTCACTGCTACACCACCAAATAGTGGGTGGTAGCATAGGAATGCTACGCGGTGAAAATGGACAGAGAGCCTGGAGATACTTTAGTTTTAAAAGGTCAGATGTGTAAATACTGTTTCTATACTACTGGATAATACTGCAAGCCAAGTTGTACTTGTTTTATTTGTTTTCAATACAGTGTAATGTACCTGGGTACTGTGTAATAGTGTGTCGACATGTTGACTTTATTCTCGTAATTTGTCATTAAAGTAGAACATCGTAAACTAAACTTCATCGTAAAATGAATATTTAATTTACTAGATTTTCTCAAACCCCGTCATAAGTTATATAGCACATTAAATGCTTTGTGTTAAGTGATTCTTAAACTGACTTCTTCTTGCACTAAGAGGAGGCGCCGGCAGCAATCGCCGCACAGAATACATTCACTTCATGATCTTCCTTCTCTCTGAACATTTAGAATGCTAAAATAAATACTTAATATAATTTTCATGGTGAAATGTATTAAAGCATGCATTAATCATATGGGGGCACGGCGGCGTGCCTGCCTTGCATTTGCATGTTTTTCTGGTGGGTTTACTCGGCGCTTCAGTTTCCTTTCAAAGTCGTGTAGGATGTGGGGCTTTGTTGTGCTATATTGACCCTGCTAGTGTATGTTTTGCTTGTATTCATCCTTTGATGTGCTGGCGACTCGTTCAGAGATGGGCGCAACTCTGAATGGATGGCATAATTAAACATGTATAACGAAGATATTTTTAAAGTTCTGAACACTCCGTGGGCTAAGTTTATAACTAGTTTTAATTTCATCCATCCATCCATTTTCCAACCCGCTGAATCCGAACACAGGGTCACAGGGGTCTGCTGGAGCCAATCCCAGCCAACAAAGGGCACAAGGCAGGAACCAATCCCGGGCAGGGTGCCAACCCACCGCAGAGTTTTAATTTCACAAAAACGTTTATCATGTGGTGATTGGTTATGTGGTGAAAGAAAAAGGAAGGATAGGAACTGGGGTTTTGGTAGCCTACGTCAGATAGAGACAGCATGCATGCAATAAAGATAGCCCGCTCAGAAGAACATGCATTGAATTCTGTGTTCGTGTCTCTGACCAGCAGATCACAAACCCAACATTTACACAATATTTAAGTTAAACCTGTGCGATTGCTATTCATACATCCAGTTTTTTTGGAGCCTCATCACACCTGCCATAAAGTTCTCTACACTGAACATACACCTGGGAACCCCTTACTGCGAGGGAGCAGCACTACTGCCTCACTACCGTGCATGTGTAATACCTGCTTTAATGCATTTCATCATGCATTTCAGACTGCATCTGAAAATGATATCAAGTATTTATCTTAGCATTCTAAATTTTCAGAAAGCAGGAATATCATGAAGTGAATGGATTCTGTATGGTGATCGCTGTCTTCTCTTAGTGCGGAGGAAGTCAGTTTAAGAAGTGTAGTGATTAACAACTGGGTCGGGGAACGTAACACAAAGCATTTAATGTGCTGCATTAATTTATGACGGGGTAAATTAAGTAATTGATTAAACATTGATTTTAGGAAGCTTAGTTTACGACATTCTACTTTAATTATGAAAATAAAGTGGAAATGTCGACTTTAATCTCAACATAAACGGCGAGAATAAAGTGGAAATGTTGACTTTAATCTCGACATAAACGGCGAGAATAAAGTGGAAATGTTGACTTTGTTCTCGACATATAGTTTGTTTTTTTCTTCCCAGTATAGCTTAGCTTGAAGCAAGGCCCATATTAATGCAGTTTGCCTAAATGATGGTTCAGTTCTGCGGTGGGTTGGCACCCTGCCCAGGATTGTTTCCTGCCTTGTGCCCTGTGTTGGCTGGGATTGGCTCCAGCAGACCCCCGTGACCCTGTGTTCGGATTCAGCGGGTTGGAAAATGGATGGATGGATGGATGGTTCAGTTTGTAAAGACGTCATCACCAAGTTACACTTGTTTAATTTTTTTTTAATTTGGTGAATACTGTGTAATGCACCTGGGCTTGAAGTCTTGAAGTAATAGTGCAACTATCAGTAATAATACTATTATTTATTTTATTGTTATTATTTATTAGTTTAAATATTATGCAGTTTAATGATGATAAAGTTGTTTAAAAAGTCACTTTAACGTGTTAGTGGACAGAGATTGTTAACATTAACAGAAAGTGTAGTTGGTTTACAAAAAATATTTACTATTTATTCCTTTTCTAAGACATATTCGGTGCAATACAATTTTTGACAAGCACTTCTGGATATTTTACTAAGTTTAAATGCCTCTTTGTATGGTTGAAAATATGTTGTCAAAATTATAGTTTGTTTTTGCAAAATTTGTTCAATAAAAAGGTTCTATATTTTGACTGCATCTGTCATGCAATGTGATACCTTCTCCATTAGTGCCACCCCCTTGAAAACTATCACTTTATGGGGCAATGCAAAACTGTATTAATAATTGTGTGCACATTAAAATGTTTTTTTTGTACAGTGTACAATACTCTTGACAGTGGAATAGGTTATACTTAGCCAGTAATTGCAGTGGAAAATGTGGTTAACATCCACTCATGCATGGGGAAAAAAATACCGTCGAATACCGTGAAACCGGGATAATTTATAAAAATACCATGATATAGAATTTTGGTCATACTGCCCACCCCTAATCTAATATAAATCAATGGGGAAGGAGAAACTGAGCTAGTTTTCAGTGAATTATAATGAATCAATGGTCTTGTATTTGTCCTTGAAAGCTAGGAAAGTGTTTGCCAACTATGCTGGACCAATTACTGTGGCCAAAAATGTGACCTAAGATGTGAGGCAGCAGTGCTAACCACAGTGCCACCATGCCTACCAGTGATAAAGTTAATAAAAGTAAATATCAGAATAGTACAACATTCTTGAAAACAGTGGCAACAGGATCAGAAAGCATGAATTCACTGAGGCCTGGCACCCACAGACTCTATAGCAGCTACTCAACTTTCTTGAATCGAAAAGTTGTGTTTTTGTTTACCGTGAAGTTCTGCTCATTCACTGCTGTTGCTACCAAATAAGAGCAACACTAAAGCATGTTAATTCTTCAGTTATTTATATTTGCAATACCATTATTTATTATTATTTGTAATACTATTAAAGGGGAAAACTCACTTATTACACACAGATCATGTGCAAGTCCATACAATAAGACACAAATATAATGGCACATTTCCAATTTCCTTGTATGTGTGTATTTTGTGTTTAAATGTATTTGCAAACTTTCTGCTAGCCTTCTACTAGGATCAGCATTACATCCGTGGGTGGCTGTCCCATCCACCATTGGCTGCTACAACTCTGTGATATATCATGGGGCACTGGGAAAAAAGGTTGTCTAACCTGCTTTGATACAGATTATTTTTCAGGACAGTTACAGAAATATTGGGAGTACAAGTCAAACTATTAACATTTCCATTTCAGATATATTTTGACTCATCAAAATGTAATCATATACCATAAGCAGTAAGGAGACCTGGGTTCGCTTCCTGGGTCCTCCCTGTGTGGGGTTTGCATGTTCTCCCCATGTCTGCTTGGGTTTCCTCCGGGTGCTCCGGTTTCCTCCCACAGTCCAAAGACATGCAGGTTAGGTGGAGTGGCGATTCTAAATTGTCCCTAATGTGTGCTTGGTGTGTGGGTGTGCATGTGTGTGTCCTGCGGTGGGTTGGCGCCCTGCCTGGGGTTTGTTTCCTGCCTTGTGCCCTGTATTGGCTGGGATTGGCTCCAGCAGACCCCTGTGACCCTGTAGTTAGGATTCAGCGGGTTGGAAAATGGATGGATGGATGGAACTAGTACAATGATCCCAGTTTATTCACAGAGTAAAACGGAGGTAAAATAAAACGTACAGTCATCTCTCACCTATCGCGGGAGTTACGTTCCAGAGCCCCCTCCCGCGAAGTAGAAAATCTGCGAAGTAGCAACCTATATTTAATTATTTATACATATTTTAAGGCTTTATAAACCCTTCCCACTCTCTTATTAACCTTTCCCACACTCTTATAAACACTTCCTATGCTCTTAAACACTTTCTACACTCTTAAACACCGCAGAGCAACACTACGCGTAGTGATCAGACGTTGATGTGTCTGCCACTCACTTTGTGAAGGGGGGCAGCTGAACGAACTGGAACGAAGGGAATGAAGTGGACTTTATGCTGCTTCTGCCAAAATGCCTGCCTGTCACTCTGCGCTTTCTGAAGGAGGAGGAGAAGGGGGGATGGGTGGTTTGAGGGCTGAACGGACGTTCGCTCAAACCCCCTCCCCGGAGGCGCGGTACGGTCCTGCCACTTCGCGTTGTAAACGCAGGGGGTGGTCGGGGGAGAGAGCTCAATGCACGCTAAGGAGAACTGGACTTTGTGCTGGTTATGTGCTGCTTGTCGCTCTGCGTGTCAATAATTTAAAAGCCTGTACAGCAGCTGTTTTCCTGTCTCACTGCCTTGCGTGAGGTTAAAATGTTTTATAATAGAGAGATGTTAGTCATATCCTTAGCCCGACATCCACATATCATATGTGTTAACAAAGTGTGTTTTATAAGTTTACATGTGTTTAAAGCGTGTGGGATGGGTATTTTAAGGCTTAAAGGATTTTCACCTTTAAAGTGACAAATTTCAATTAAAGTTGAGATTATTTGGACTTTAAGCACACATTTTAATATTTCAATATTTGACACAACTTTTCTTTATTATTATGTACTTCTGCCTCATGAAGTTAGTCATTACAGTATATATTTTATGAACATCCAGAATTAGGCTGGCTTGTTTTACTTCAGACTTTTCTTTTCTGTTCTTTTCTTTTTTCTTTTCTGTTTTTTCTTTTCTTTTATTTTATTCTTTGCTTACTAAAATGTTAGTTGCAAAAATAAAGTATAAATAGCTGAATTATGTTTTAATATTTATTAACAGTTTTGTATTTGCACATAATAGTTCCTGGGATGGTGTGAATCTCACCATAGTCACAGTTTATGTAAAGGTTGTATGCTCTTCCTATATTTTCTGTGGGTTTTTCTTGTGGTTCTCTGGTTTTTGTGCCCAAAAACATGCAAGTTAGGTTAACTACTCATTTTAATTAGATTTGTGTGTGTAAGTTATAGTGCTCTGTAATGGATTAGTGCCTTTTCCAGTTTTGAGCTATATCTTGCATTTTTATTTCTGTTTACAACTCTGTATTGAATTGAAACAATTTAGAAAATGGATACATGGAAGTATAATCTGTTCCCTCCATTAATGAATAAATATTCTTTAATTGCTTGCAAAGGCCAAAGAGTCAGACCATATAATAGTAGAATGCTTTTGAGAAGGAATATTTTTTTTAAATAGTTGTTCTTTAACATATACTTAAAAAATTCCATGCACCCCTCACATAACATTTTTATTTTTGATTTACTATTTAAATAATCCAGATAAAATATAATCTGCATTTTGAACATATTTATTTCTTTATGCAAAAACTGAGTGAAACATGTAGGAATAAATGGTCTAATTTTATAATTAGTACAGCATAAGTGAATTTTGAACTTTTTATTAAAGCAATTTTTTGTTATTTTTCAGCTGCTGCAAAGCAGCGACTGTATTACTGCCATGCTTACATTGTTAATCTAGATGTGACAAGTGCAGTTTTCAGCCATTTGCTTAGCCATTTTTTCCTTACTTGCCTTCTTATTAGTGGTGTGCTTATGACATTAGTGGTGGTCTTTTAGTGGTGGTCTTTTATGAATGTCATAAATTGTATAAACACACAACAAAACAGCAAATTAAAATACATCTGTGTTAGTATATATATATTTTGAAAGGTTTTGACCTTTCCTCTGCTTTGCCAGGGTAGAATTTCCATTTGCTGATCCTTTTTATCACCGACTATGTATATAAGATGTGCAGTAAACAAAAAAAAAAGATAAAGATTATTCATTTGTTTCCATTATATTTAAATAATCATGAAGAATTTCTTATTTACAGAACTGTAAGAAGCCAGCTTTCAGCTCTGGGATTGTAACTGCTAGAGCTGAATCAAAAAATTTGGGTACAAATCAACCCTAACTGGGTGCCACTTTAACACAGGGCAGTGTCAGAACACATTCATAGTTGATAAAATTTGGTTCCATCAACCTAACTGCACATCTTTGGACTATGGGTGGAAAATTCAACACCAGAGGAGATAGTGCACAAACACCTGCAAACTCCATGTAGAGGGGTACCAAAACTGGAAATCAAACTAGAGTCCAAGTATTTACAGGGAGCAGTGCCACTCACTATGCCAACACGCATCCCTATCACTACAGTACATTAGTCATTCTTTATGTAGTGTTTTAAAACATTTAAATTTCAAGAGGCTGAAAGTATTCTTCACTATTTGTGTAGAATAAGCTCTCCTGCAGTCCATGACAAACCAATTGACATTCTTTTTGGAAAGGAAGATTCCTAAGTCCACTCTCTTCTTAAAAATAATCGTTTTTTTCTCTTACATGCTGATCGCAAAACTGGATTCCACAAGCTGACAGCCTTAATGTAGAAAACCATTTATCTCCTTTAGTATTCAGAATTAATTTATGTCTTTTGTATAATTCTAGATTTTAATATTTTACACTTGAAACATCCAGGTAGTATGTAATTGTGGCCTTTTATTATAATGGCACCACTATATGATTTTTCTTCCATATCGTGTCCAGAAAGTGTTGTGCACAGCTCCTTTTAATGTTAAGTGTTTTTGCTTTCATTTTTGCATTTTAAAGTCACAGTCACAATAAATTATATCTGTTGTGTTACATTTACATTATTTGTAAGTGATGCCATTCAGTTGCTATGGTCATGCCTTTTATTCCTGAAACATAGAAGAGGCTTCTCTTCCGAGATTTCATTAGGTGTATCTAGGTGTTATTTCAGCTTGCAGCACAACATTGACCCACCTAAACTGCTTTGCCTCCTGGTCTCTTATAATCCTCATGGCTATTTTTCTTCACCTCTCAGCATTACGTGTGCTCCACCAGCCTGGTTACAATATTACTGGCTATTTTTTTCATAGTAGAAGCCCTAAGGCCAGCAAGGCATATATTAAAACATAAAATCAATTGGTATTGTATTCATGCACTTGGGCTTTGGTAGTTTGCTAATTTGAATTTATTAAAGTTAGTATCGCATATTATTACAAACGCTGCAAACATTATACACAGCATAAGTATCATCTCTTTTGTGTAACTTAGGATTTCATATGTGAAAAACTCTTCCTTGTGTAATATTCACTAATTTCAAGGTCTGTGGATCTCCATAATGCTGAATTAAGCTAAGTTGTTTAAGGTTGTATGAATTTACAGCATGTATTTTGCATTTATTCATTTCTGCTTAGTTCTAAGACTTCTAGGAAACATTGTATGCAGTTATAAGTTGCTCTCATTTTTAGGCATATTCTATTAGGGAATATCCGCATATAGACACCTAAGTACAAAGGATCAAATTTAAAGCCAGCACATGTGTGACTTCCTCTTTTTGATTAGTTTCTGTATCATGAATACTTAGTTCCATTGTTACAAGTTAGGCACTTAATTCCGTTTGTGCTTGTCAGGCACTTCCATCCATCCATTTTCCAACCCGCTGACTCCGAACACAGGGTCACGGGGGTCTGCTGGAGCCAATCCCAGCCAACACAGGGCACAAGACAATCCCGGGCAGGGTGCCAACCCACCGCAGTTGTCAGGCACTTTAACTTCTTTATCAAATGAAGTCTGTGATTACAAACCTGTCAAGTTAGTTGGTAAATTATGTACTGAATATATATTTTCTTGGATTGGCACCCTGTTCGTGGTTGGTTCCTGCCTTGTGACTGATGTTGCTAGTGTTTGCCCTAACCCTTTGTCCCTTAGCTGAATTAAGCAGGATTGATGGTAGATTCATATGCTTTTGTTTTTCATTAAATACATATGTTTTGTTGTTCTGTCACAAAGGAATGCATCACTGGAATTAGTCATATCAATAAGCATTGCAGTGATGAAATAAACGGACATATTCATGAATAGTTTTGAACTAAGTTATGGCTGTTTCAGGAAAAATACTGGTTTGATAAATACACAATGTAATTACAGTTTATATAAACAATTAAAGTACTGTATATGTAATGATGGTGCATCTATGATCTGCTAAACATTGCTAAACATTTTGAAGTCTCATTTTGTAGTCAAGAGTAGTGGTTTGGTAAGTGTAGCACTGATTTCAAATGCCACAGTAGGACATAGATAAGGAAATTAGAATTTAGAAATAATGTCCTGATCATGGTGATTGTTATAGTATCATTCAAGAAAAATACACAACAAACATAAATAAATGAAACAAAGGTTTTGTTTATACAGTAAATGTCCCCACTAATTTCTTGTGATTTTCCAATTCTTAACAATACCATTGATTTCTTTTCTAATTACACAGACATTGAAATGTATAAAATGAAATTACATGGTCTGTGGCTCAGTGTCAATGGGTTTAATGAGGTATCAACTTACAGTATAGCTTTCCTATGATTTGTTGATCCTTAAATAAAGGCAACCATTAAAAAACATATTAAAATATTAAGGGAATTTACTTACATGTATAGGATACACATATAAACCTATAAACAAAAGGTTCTCAACCTGCAGCCCACCTTAATTGAGCATGCGGTCCTGGACAAGATCGTGGAAGTTACCAACAAAAAATCACAAGCATTACTCATTACACTCCATATTTATGTTTAGTGAGTGTTTAACACCATCATTTTGTGTAAAGGCTTGTATTCCTCTCATATAGTAATTTGTTTATTTTATGATGCTTCACTACTACTTCTAGTTTTGTGTTTTTCCCTTACATTCCATTACTAAGAAATAGTGGACAATTAGACTGCAAACTAGGAGGGGTTATGACAATCAAGAGATGGTGCAGTATAAAGTTGAAAGTCAGAAAATTAAAAGATGAAGTGAGCTGTGTGCAAAGTAGGTTTGTACTGTATATGTAAAAGATGTCAGTTCAGTTTGCTGACACTGGGGCAGGCAACCCTCGCTTTCAGGCATCTCAGTGAACGATTTCCCACAATATTGAACAATTGAACTTTTATCCTCTTTGGTTTTGTTCTTACTAACTGTAAAAATATGTTCTTCTTTTTGTTCGATGCTTTGCTGATGTTTGTATAAAGACTTGATCTCAAAAACTGTTACACAAATAGTGGTGTCATTAACAGGTAAAGATGTATGTTTTGTTTTATGTGTAATCCTAATATTTTGTGTCATGTTCAAGGATTTCTTGTGCAGCCCACTTATCTTGTTGACCAGACTACTCTGTAAACAAAGATGGAGAACCATTGCTATTAATCAATAAAGTTCATAAGACTGATCTTCGATATATTAAGTACAGGGGTGACACAAGGTTTAGTGGCATTCTCAGTGTGGAGTTTGCCTGTTCTGTCTGCGTTGTTTGGATACTGTGGTTTTCTGCTCAAAGATATGCGTATTAAGTACATTTTCTTTGAATGACTGATTTGACAGAATATGCATGAGTATACCCTATAATCCTGAACTGGTTTAAATGGATTAGTGAATAAATTTATGAATTATTATCATAGGCCATCTCATCAACAAACAGCATTAAAAATCAATGGAGAAAAAATAAATAAAAACATATTCTTACCTTGTACATAAATGTGTAAAGGGCCTTACCTAGATAATGCAAGCATGTTCTATGAGCAAGAATATCAAAGCCACTTTGATTAAAGAAGTAGTTACCCATTTAAGGAGCTTGTTTTTAAATTAATTATGTTAAAAATGAATATTGACAGTTTCAATATTAATGATAATATGCACCATTTTCTTAAATAATTACTGGTATGTTCACTAATGTTGCTGCAGTTAGGTTTTCCATTGGTAGGTGTATTTTTGCAATATTAGCCACCTGAGATATGCATTGATTTTTATATCTGTCTCCAGTGTTTTATTTATCTATCTAAATACAACTCAGAAACAAGATTCAATATTACACACTGAGAGTGCCCCAGCTGACAAAACATTGCCAGTGGCATGGGCACCATTAAGGAAGCACAGGTAAGGACAAAGTTCATACAACGTTTTCAAGAATGATAGAATATTACACTGGTGAAAGGAAACATTGTATTGATCTTTCTCAGAAAGCAGGGTATGCTATTGAGCAGTTGGCACAAACCTTTGAAATTCAGTGGTCAAGGGCAACAGAGCCAAAAACATGATGTTTTCTGATATTCTTCCTTCAGAATTCCAAAGGACATAAGTTGTCATGAATGTTTCACCCTCTTCTAAGAGTGAAAGAGAGATTATGGAGATCTGGTAAGAATCCATAGAACATTTGGGTCAACATTTAAGACAAGAGGAGTTCTGCTGTCTGACATGTATAATGTTGTCCTGTAGAGACTGTACCTTTAAGAGTTGTGGAAGTTATATCCTAGTAGTGCCAAGGAAAGAGTGCACCTCATCCTGACAGTTAGTTTAAAGCTTGCTTATGTCAAAAGCATGATTGTGTTTGGAGTTGGGATATCTTGTGAGTAACCAACAGTGGTTGAAAGGAGATCATCAACCCATATGGCACACATATGTGGGCCGAGCATGTTTTATTTAATTTCTGTTATTTTGCTTTATGTTCTCCACTCTGCATACTTAATTTTAAATATACAAATTTAATACGTGTTGTGTATATCTGTGTCTCCTTGTGTGCATGTGCAACAGAGAATTAATGCAAGGTGCAGAAAGGTAAAGTTATATTTTTTAGACATATACAAAACTACTGTGTTGCATTTGAAGTAAACAATATAATTCATGTAATATTTCAATCTTGCCATCTACAGTGATTGCAACCTGCTCCTATTCTGATCCTAGCTGAAAACAAAGCAGTGTATTTCAACAATATTAATGTAGGATTAAATAGAATAACTTTTATATATATATATATATATATATATATATATATATATATATATATATATATTCACAGCGCATCACTTTTTCCACATTTTGTTATGTTACAGCCTTATTCCAAAATGGATTAAATTCACTTTTTTTCCTCAGAATTCTACACACAACACCCCATAATGACAACGTGAAAACAGTTTACTTGAGATTTTTGCAAATTTATTAAAAATAAAAAAATTGAGAAAGCACATGTACATAAGTATTCACAGCCTTTGCCATGAAGCTCAAAATTGAGCTCAGGTGCATCCTGTTTCCCCTGATCATCCTTGAGGTGTTTCTGCAGCTTAAGTGGAGTCCACCTGTGGTAAATTCAGTTGATTGGACATGATTTGGAAAGGCGCACACCTATAAACAAATCCAGCCTTCAACGATCCATTGCTGTGCCCTGTCTTGCTGCCTCAAAGCCCCAGACTGCAAGCAAGCGTCTCCCGTGGACACGGACAAGCAGCTGCCAACTTAACTCCCGGAAAGTCTGCCGAGGAGAGACACCATCCAAAATCCCCCAAAGATGCGCCATCCAGCAACCGCTGACAGCGCCCCACACCCCCTCACGAACACCGGAAAGGGTGCAGATATGTTCCATTTCTCCAAGTTTAATTTATAATACAGCAGATAAACCAGAAACTGTCCTGCCTGAAGTGGATAAGGCCTTCTGTCTACCTACATTGTGTTAAAGGGAGTTGCATCTTCACAGACGCATCTACACCATTTCCCGGGTAATGCTCAGCACTAACATTATTGGCACTTTTACAACCTGAGTAATCCTCACGTATATAAGGTCCCACAGTTGACAGTTCATGTTAGAGCACAAACCAAGCATGAAGTCAAAGGAATTGTCTGTAGACCTCCGAGACAGGATTGTCTCAAGACACAAATCTGGGGAAGGTCACAGAAAAATTTCTGCTGCTTTGAAGGTCCCAATGAGCACAGTGGCCTCCATCATCCGTAAGTGGAAGAAGTTCGAAACCACCAGGATTCTTCCTAGAGCTGGCTGGCCATCTAAACTGAGCGATCAGGGGAGAAGGGCTTTAGTCAGGGAGGTGACCAAGAACCCAATGGTCACAATGTCAGAGCTCCAGAGGTCCTCTGTGGAGAGAGGAGAACCTTCCAGAAGGACAACCTTCTCTGCAGCAATCCACCAATCAGGCCTGTATGGTAGAGTGGCCAGACAGAAGCCACTCCTTAGTAAAAGGCACATGGCAGCCCGCCTGGAGTTTGCCAAAAGGCACCTGAATAACTCTCAGACCATGAGAAAGAAAATTCTCTGGTCTGATGAGACAAAGATTGAACTCTTTGGTGTGAATGCCAGGCGTCACGTTTGGAGGAAACCAGGCACCGCTCATCACCAGGCCAATACCATCCCTACAGTGAAGCATGGTGGTGGCAGCATCATGCTGTGGGGATGTTTTTCAGCGGCAGGAACTGGGAGACTAGTCAGGATAAAGAGAAAGATGACTGCAGCAATGTACAGAGACATCCTGCATGAAAACCTGCTCCAGAGCGCTCTTGACCTCAGACTGGGGAGACAGTTCATGTTTCAGCAGGACAATGACCCTAAGCACACAGCCAAGATATCAAAGGAGTGGCCCAGCCAGAGCCCAGACTTGAATTCAATTGAACATCTCTGGAGAGATCTTAAAATGGCTGTGCACCGACGCTTCCCATCCAACCTGATGGAGCTTGAGAGGTGCTGCAAAGAGGAATGGGCAAAACTGACCAAGGATAGGTGTGCCAAGCTTGCAGCATCATATTCGAAAAGACTTGAGGCTGTAATTGCTGCCAAAGGTGCTTTGACAAAGTGTTGAGCAAAGGCTGTGAATACTTATGTACATGTGATTTCTCAGTTTTTTTATTTTTAATAAATTTGCAAAAACCTCAAGTAAACTTTTTTCACATTGTCATTATGGGGTGTTGTGTGTAGAATTCTGAGGAAAAAAAATGAATTTAATCCATTTTGGAATAAGGCTGTAACATAACAAAATGTGGAAAAAGTGATGCGCCGTGAATACTTTCCGGATGCACTGTATATATATATATATATATATTATATATAAGTTTTTTCATATTTTATATTACTAAAATATGAAAAACATTTCAGTTTTAACAATGTATTTTTTGGTTAGGTTAAACAACAACAACATTTATTTATATAGCACATTTTCATACAAATAATGTAGCTCAAAGTGCTTTACATAATGAAGAAGAAAAATAAAAGACAAAGTAAGAATTAAAATAAGACAACACTAATTAACATAGAATAAGAGTAAGGTGCGATGGCCAGGGAGGACAGAAAAAACAAAAAAAAAAAAACTCCAGGCGGCTGGATAGAAAAAATAAAATCTGTAGGGGTTCCAGGCCATGAGACCGCCCAGCCCCCTCTGGGGATTCTACCTAACATAAATGAAACAGTCCGCTTTGTATTTAGGGTTCTCATGGAAGGACTTGATGATGGTGGTCATGTAGACTTCTGGCTTTTAATCCATCAATGTAGGAACATCACGGTGCTTTGATTAGGTGGTGGTGGTGCAGGTCGCCACCACAAAAAACCGGGAAAAGAAACAGAAGAGAGAGTAGGGGTTAGTACGGATTTCAGAGCCACCATGAATAGTTATTATAATGAATTGAATATACAGAGTATCAGGATTAAATGAAGGTGAAGTTATCAGAAAGCCAAGTTAAAGTAATGTGTTTTCAGCAGTTTTTTAAAGTGCTCCAATGCCTGGCGAATTCTTACTGGCAGGCTATTCCAGATTTTAGGTGTATAACAGCAGAAGGCCGCCTCACCACTTCTTTTAAGTTTTGCTCTTAGAATTCTAAGCAGACACTCATTTGAGGATTTAAGGTTACGATTTGGAATATAGGGTGTCAGACATTCCGATATATAAGATGGGGCGAGATTATTTAAGGCTTTGTAAACCATAAGCAGTATTTTAAATTCAATTCTGAATGACACAGGTAACCAGTGTAGTGACATCAAAACTGGAGAAGTGTGCTCGGATTTTCTTTTCCTAGTTAGGATTCTAGCAGCTGCATTCTGCACTAGTTGCAACGATTTCTGTCTTTTTTGGGTAGTCCTGAGAGGAGTGCGTTACAGTAATCTAGACGACTGAAAACAAAAGCGTGCACTAATTTCTCAGCATCTTTAAATGATATGTGGCCTAACTTTTGCTATGTTTCTTAAGTGAAATGCAGTTTTTTTGTTTAAAGACTACGTGCACTTTAGTTTGTATTGTTTAATGTATTTCTTTTTTATTATGATGGTCACACTAATATAAAAACATCTGATTATTTTCAAATTTGTATGTTTCACTGGTTGTTATTTTAATTTGATTGTTATTAATTTTAATCGTGTTAAGCCAGAGACATCAGGGTGACATTCACAGGTTGACAGACGTGAGCAGATGAGGTAAGACATGCACTGGAGCCCAGAACAGGATGTGCAACCACAAGTCGCAGGCATCAAAATAGTCAGGCATGAAATAATCATGACTAGTCAACTAATCGAAAAATAAATTGAACGATTAGTCGACTACCAAAATAATCATTAGTTGCAGCCCTGGAGTCAGTGCACTCTGCCACATCCCGGTATGACTCGGAACTGCCCTTACTCAAGCCCTTTAGTTGCCTCCCATGCACACATGTGTGACAATATACAGTGGAACATCGGTTCACGACCATAATTCGTTCCAAAACTCTGGTCGTAACCCGATTTGGTCGTGAACCGAAGCAATTTCCCCCATAGGATTTTATGTAAATACAATTAATCCGTTCCAGACCATATGTAACACGTACAAACCAAAAGGGAAACTGGCTTGTTTGTATACCGAGTGTGTGGTCGTGAACAGATGCAGAAGTTTGGCGAACTTTTTGGTCGTAAACCGATTTGTACGTGTTCCGAGATGTTCGTGAACCGAGGTTCCACTGCATATATATATATATATATATATATATATATATATATATATATACTAGCAAAATACCCGCGCTTCGCAGCGGAGAAGTAGTGTGTTAAAGAGGTTATGTAAACATATATATACATAAACATAGTGTATATACATAAATATATACATATACACATCCACATATATATACATATATCAACATATATATACACATACATATATTATATATATATATATATATATATATATATACACACACATGCAGACACATATACATATATATACATATACATATTTGTATATCTACATATATATACACATATATACATATATATACATATACATATTTGTATATCTACATATATATAAACATATATACATATATATACATATTTGTATATCTACATACATACACATATATCTATCTATCTGTATATATATATATATATATATATATATATATATATATATATATATATATATATATATATATATATATATATATATATATATTTATATATATATATATATATATATATACACACATACATATATATATATATATATAGCTGATTAGCCAGTGGATTCGCTCACTGAGTGCAAGAGAAAAAAATAAAATGTATGTATAAAATAAGTTAAATTGCCAAATTTATTTTTCCATAATTAAAGAGCACTTACAATAACATAGAAATCAATATAAACAACATTAACATCATTATCATTTGAGAATATGAAGTAATATATAAGAAGCACATTGCATATAAATATAAATTATTAAACATTAAAATGTTCTTCTATAAAACAGTACCGTGGCTATTAGTTTGTCTGTCCAGGATTTTAAATGAGCTGTAGCTCGCAAACCGTTTCACCTATTCACTTGAAATTTGGTACACAGATACTACGTCACGTCTAGTATTCACTTTCCCACACATATGAACATACATATATATATACGCACATACATATACACACACATACACATATATACATATACATACATAGTGCGTTGCAACACGGGCTGTAATTGTTACATGGGAGGGAGACGACAAATCACAGCTTCCCGCTTTGTAATCGGTCTTGTGATTGCTGCTTTGACGGATGTCCAGATCCCACAGTATTTCCCCTTAGGAGAGGCGTTAGGCAAGTGTAATTGAATAGCGGTGCTGCAAGTTATTACTCTTTTTATCTTTATTTTATTTTATTGTAGAATCAACTCACAGCTGCGCGCACCAGTGCGTGCGTGGCGGATGCGTACGGCTGACGTTTTCATTGTCTACCACCTTCGCTAATCATTCTTGAGGCAGATTGAAGACTTAAGTGCCAGCTTAACTGAAAAATGAAAGAAAACATACTAAGTTTTAAAAGAAATCAGTTTTTAACGGGAAAAGATGCCGACGAAAGAAGAGAAGCAGCGGGACGCTAGGGTCAAGAGCTGCTCATTAAGCAGCAAGCGCATCAACCTCTGAGCAAACGAATGGTAAACGTACAGAGAAAGAGGATAAATACTATGAATGGTCATGTCAAGTGTATTCACTCCACGTTATCGTGGAGTGCGCTGTTACTGGTATTTTGATAAAAGAATCTGAATAACATATAAGAAGCGTATAAATTATTAAACAGTAAAACATTAACATTTAAGAAGTAAAGATACATTGAGTACTACTGTAGTGCTTTCGGGTATAGTACATTTTTTGTTTGCCCATTACATGCATAAATGTATAAATTTTTTGGTGTACCTACCCAAGAACACGCGACATGACCCGGCAGTTAAAAATTTTTCGCTCCAGCAATTTTAACTCTGTTACAAAGTCATCTAATATGGTATTGCAAACGGCAGCGGGAGCGTTTCTATAAACTCAATTTAAACTTACTGTTTACACCGTGCTTTGAAGATGCATAGTATGCGACACGTGTTTCGCCGTAATTGTGGGCTCATCAGGAGCACACAGTCACTGCACTCCCTTACGGGAATCGATCCTCGGACGTAGAGGCGAAGCCCCTAACGTTGTGCCACGGCGTGAGGTTCGTTCATTTGACAGCATGTAGATCGGGGTAATTACATTGCAGGCATTCGTAGTCTGATTCACAATCTGATTGTATGGGTGGTTACCTACCAGGTAACGCTTGTGGTTGGTGAGCAAGTCGGCTAACTTCTGCCACGGTGCCCTCTTTCAGTTGCGAGAAGCAGATCATACAATGGTTGAAATAGTTTAATATATACAGCAAAATCACCGCGCTTCGCAGGGGCGAATATGGTATTGCAAACGGCTGCGTTTCTATAAACTTAAAGTTACGGTTTATACCGTGCCTTGTTTCATATTCTTTTCCTACCTTATCAATTGTGTAATGTGTTTTTTGAACAGGTTTGATTAATGCAAGTGATCACTCCTGCTGCGTTCAGTCACTTCACGTGAGCCACTCTCTTGTGTGATGTTGCGATGTCCACGGGTTTATTTAATGTTAGCTAAGACCCGGCAGTTAAAAGTTTCTCGCTACAGCAATTTTAACTCTGTTACAAAGTGATGCAAACTGTCGTGTATACCTCGTGTCTTCTCATTAAACTTGTATCTCGCGAATATGGCATTGCAAACGGCAGCGGGAGCGTTTCTATAAAGTTAAGGTTACGGTTTACACCGTGCTTTTTTATACCTCGTGTCTTCTCATTAAACTTGTACCTCGCGAATATGGTATTGCAAACGGCAGCGGGAGCGTTTCTATAAAGTTAATTTAGACTTACGGTTTACACCGTGCTTTTTTATACCTCGTGTCTTATGAAGATGCTTGCATGCGTCACTCACTCGCTTCTTATTGTTTCGCTGCCTTGTCAATTGTGTAATGAATGTTTTCTTCTGCGCTCTTTGGGGCTCCTCCTTCTTTTATACGTACTGAGTTCACAGTCAGTTCACGTGATTACGTGGGAGGCGTGATGACGCGACACGCAACTCAGTCTCCTACGGCCATCTTGCTGCCTACCATTACAGTATATGGACAAAAAAGAGGTTCCAGTTATGACCATTACGCGTATAATTTTGAAATGAAAACTGCCTAACTTTTGTAAGTAAGCTGTAAGGAATGAGCCTGCCAAATTTCAGCCTTCCACCTACACGGGAAGTTGGAGAATTAGTGATGAGTGAGTCAGTGAGTCAGTCAGTCAGTCAGTCAGTCAGTGAGGGCTTTGCCTTTTATTATTATAGATATATATGTATATTGTAGAAGATCAGCACGGCTACAGACAGACACGCAGACCAACAATGTCAAGAACACACTCGTTTATTTCTTCTTGGCACAACACAATGCACAAACCCCATTAAACTCATTCCTTTCTTCTGCCACCTCCACTCCTCACTCGCAAGCTTCGTCTTACTCCTCCCGATTCCGGCTCTCTTGCTGGAGTGAGACGGCCTCTTTTATACTGCACCCGGAAGTGCTCCTGGTGCTTCTTGATCGAGTTCCAGCAGTACTTCCGGGTGTGGCGGAAGTGCTGCAAGGGAATCTGGTTCCTCTACTGGTAGCACTTCCGGGTGTGGCGGAAGTGCTGTAGACCATGGCTCCGGACCTGGTGGTGGCCCAGGGCCTGCGCAGGGTGGTGCTTCTAAGCTTCAGTCCCATGGCCCTGATGTAAACCGGGGGGCTGCCCTCCCATGTCCCGGGGGAGGTACTGCTGGTGATAGGTCTATTCCCTCGGTCCTCTCCTCAAAAGGGCATCCCGGCCGGGCAAAGTCCCCAGCCGTCTATCACAATATATATAGTATACATGATACATGATGCATATAATAAATACATAACTAATACATAGTATATAAATAATACTCACCCATGTAACCCTTTTTATAGTTTTAACTTGTGTGTGTGTTTGAAATTTTGTTGTTGCTAAAGTATGCAGCACTGCAAATGCTTTGCTGTTGTTTATACTCTAGAACAGGGGTGTCGAACTCCGGGTCTGGAGGGCCGCAGTGGCTGCAGGTTCTTATTCTAACCCTTTTCCTAATCAGTGATCAGTTTTCACTGCTAATGAACTCATTTGCCCTTTGTTTTAATAGCCCTGTTTTTAAGGATTCAGTGCTCTAACTTGATTCATTTCTTCATTAAATGACAGCCAAACAAAAATGAGATGTGAAACAAGCCAACAAATGACCAGCTAAATTGGGTCTTCAAACTCCAACCAATTTCACTTCATTAACCAGTTTCTTAATGAGAAGCTGATTCTTGCTGTTAATTAAACTCCTTCTTTAATTCCATGGCTTGTTGCTGCTCTCATTCTGCCACAGCAGACATTTCCAAAATTGTTGATTTTCTGTTTTTTCTAAGAACACCGTCAAAATGTTTTGGTGTTCTGAGAGATCAGCCTTACTGAGACCTTCACCTGTCTTTATTTTCAGATATTGTGAATAGCTGGTCGTGTGGGCAGCTTGTTTTGTGTCTCATTATTGTTTTGCTGCTAATTAAGGAAAAAGAAACAACAAAGGGCCTGTGTCAAGTTAATTAAAATTAAAATAAAAGAAGTTAATTAGCAGCAAAAAACTGGTCACTAATGAAGAAGATGGTTAGAATGAAAACCTGCATGCACAACGGCCCTCCAGGACCAGAGTTCGACACCTGTGCTCTAGAAGCTACTCATTCTATAGCCCATTACAAATTATATTTATAAAGGTGTTCAATTTACTCTTTATCTTGTCCCAAATCTGTTTCACACTTGCAAGATCCCAGAGACTTTTTTTGCCCACAGAATGCAGTGATCAGCCATCCATACATTTTCTCAAGTGATCCAATGCATCATCTTTAACAAGTAATATAAAGTGTAAACGATTAATGCTTAACTTTTCATAATTTCCATCAGCAAGCGTGAATTGGATTAAGTGGGTTTAAGAATATTACACATTTTCACAGTTTCAATTTTTGTCTAAAAGTTACCCCTTTTATAGCATTTGATTTTTATTATAATCTACATAAGAGCTTATTAAATGACAGGATAAAATACCAACACTTGTGTTTACATATTATTTATTCCACAAAACACGCTAACACATTTTATCAAAGAAAACTTTAACTCGGTGTTAAATAGTTTGACTGTAAAAAATCTTCTAATGACTCTGAGGAATGTTTATTGTACCATTTTAACATAGTAAAATAAAACTCTTACTACTATAGCATTATGTTCATAGGTCTTCAGTTTCAGTGTGAAAGACATAATCACTTTTCACTGCATAAATGTTGCACTCACTGCAGAGCACACTTATTTTATGGCAGTTGTTTTCAAGTATACTGTAGATTACATAATTACCATATAAAGAGAATCACATTCTTGAAAGACTATTTCAACCGTTCTATACGTTTACAGAGAGTAATTGCAAAAACTTGTTAGTCTAAGCCTTGAGACATAACAATCCATGCTGGTTAGTTATCAGTTCAAATTATCACAGTGACATGGAAAATAGAAGTAGACCTTTGTTGTACAGTTCATTGGAGATGTGCAATTCCTTCAACTTGTATTTTGTTGCATGCAAAAGACGATGCCCCTTTCTCTGCATGCAGTATAGTCTTTGGAGATGTGTTGCCAGGAAATAAATATTAGCCAAGCATGTTTTTTTTGTGGATTCAAAAGGGCAGCATCACCAGCTATTATGTACCAGTTCTGTACAATACCAGAATCAGATCATTAGTGCTCTGTTGTAAGACTGAAGGACAGGTGCTGAAGTGCAGACTTACAAGGATATCTAACCTGAGGAATGTGTTTTTAGTTTATACAGCAAGATAACTTTCTGGTAGTATTTTCTTCTGTGTTTTTTCTTGCCATTAAAGAAGTTGTCTAAGTGATGATAGATCCAAATCAATGCTGTGTTAAAATCTATTTAAATATCACAGATTACTGCCTATCTTCCAGCAAGAGTAAAAATGACGTGTACTCTTATGAAAACTCACAGTCTTCTTATATCAGATTCTCACTTTCTTTTGGCACTCCTGCAGAAGATGTACATCCTTCATTATTCCTTTTTCAAAAAAGGCAAACATGACTTCACCTAGTGGCACTTATGTTTCACATCATGAAGAACTTTGAGGGGCTGGTCCTGGACTATATGATTTCTCTTGTGTTAGACCACCTGGATCCACTGCAGTTTGCCTATTAAATAAAGATCACAGTGGAGGATGCAATTATCTAACTGCTCCACAAGGGTTATTCTCCCCTGGACAAAGCTGACAGTACTGTGAGGATTATTTATTTTGCTTTCTCCATTGCCTTCAATACCATGAAGCTATCCCTGTAAAGGGTTAAAGTCAGAGATAGGCAAGAGGATGAGTCTATGGTGTCCTAGATAATAGACTATTTCTCTGGCAGACCACAGGTTATGAATGACTCAAGGACTGTAGTATGTTTTTGATATGTGTGTGAGCAACACTGCAGTACCACAAGGGACAGTCCTGTCTTCTTTTCTCTTCACTCTGTACACCTTGGACGTTAAGTATAACACCAGGTTATGTCACTTGCAGAAATTCTCAGATAACTCTGCACTTAAGGGGTGTATTGATAAGAGGATGATAGAGTATAGGAGTCAGATGGAGAACTTTGTTTCTTGATGTAAAGAGAATTGTCTGCATCTTAACATCAGCAAAACCATGGATCTGGTTATTGACTTTCACTGCACCAAAGAACCTGTATATCTGGTCACTATTCAGTTAGTGAATGTAGAGGTGCTCCACTGCGACAAGTACTTGAGGGTCCACATTATTGACAGGTAGGACTGGTCTAGGAACACAGAGGTATTATATAAGAAAGTGCAGAGCAGGCTGTTTTTTCCTAGAAGACTGTATAACGTTAACATGGGAAGTGACATCCTTCACATCTTCTACAACTCTGTAATGTCGAATGCAATTTTCTACACTGTGGTGTGCTGGGCTGGTTACAACACTTCAAGAGAGGCCTACAGATTCAACAAGCTAATTAAAAGTACAGGTTTGGTTTTGGGACACTCTCTGGACTGCCTGGAGGTAGTAGTGAAGAAGAAAATGAAAACAAAACTGAGTGCCATTATGAGCAATGCTATACATCCTCTCTCTGAGTATTCAGCCAGTGAATTATATAGCAGACGTGTATCAGGAAACAGTAAAGTGTCTTCTTTATACCAACAGCAATATGTCTGATTAATGCCTCACTGTGACTGTGACTGCCAAGTCAGAAACTTTCTTTCTTTCTTAAAGTTTTGTCTTTTTTAGTCATTCTGGTGTATATGTGTTTTATCTGTTTATGTATTTATTTCTTTAAAGAGCTTTTGTAAAAAGACAAATTCCCTCCCAGGAACAAATAAAGTTCTATCTGTCTATCAAACTCTTTTAACCAAATTCAGGTTCGTTGGGTGCTTAAGCCAGTTTCAGCAGCTCAGAGCACAACTGAAGAGCATTGAATATTATGGGGCTTACTTAACCTCATGACTACACTTTGACTTGGCTAGTTTTAAATATTCAACTGAGTTAACAAGCACATCTTTGGGGATGGGCATTGGATCTTTCAGAAGAAAATCAATACAGACACACAAGGAATGTGCAAACTTCAGAAAATGACTGTGATTTGAATCCTGAATATGTGAGGCAGCAGTGCTAACCACTGTTACACAAAAAGAACATAATATGTACAGGACATGAGAAAAAAGGGCAAGCATATTAGTATTGAAGTTCTCCAATTTAAAGAATTATTGAAATAAATTATTTTCAGTACTCAGAACAGGATTTTTTTTCATGAAAAAAATTAGCAATGCTTCTACAGTAAATGCATGTGAAACTATAACACTCTAGTTTCTAGGGACGTGACAATGAGCTATAGATGTGCTATGATGTGTTCAGTTGATACTTTTCTTTTTTATTTTTTAGCTGCATGCACTTACAGTTAGCAGTTGTATTATGTACTGTGTCAAATATTAAGATGCAAGTGGCTTTAACAGGCTTTTGTGAGCCACTGTAGATAATGGCAATGAATTTATTTTCAGGCCACATTTTGCATTTTCTCTTCAAGAAAGTTTGGAGATGCTGTATCTATAAACCCTAAATTTCAGTTAGGGCATGCTGAACTAGTAATCTCCATTGACACTTAGCAAGTAAATTGCATTATAGTATTTTACATCCTTTGGGACAGATATTGGCATTATGTCTTCCTCTAAAAAGATTTGATTTTGGTCACAAGCCTTCTCTAATTTGTACATTTGACTGTAGTTCAATGGAAAAAGAGACTTAGAAATGATTTAACAACTTTTACAGACAGAGGGGTATTACAACTTGTTTCTGAAAGTATTCTCAGATTTGTTTTGCATGATATCTATATACCGTATGTAAATGCCAAATACCAATGACTAACTCATCACGAAATCTCCCGAACCTTGAGGACTTGGGACTGTAAATTTGGAATGTAGGTTACCCTTGGCCCCTAGATGCATGCCTAAGAAACAGTTTTAAAAATTTCGTGGTCCAAGCACAAAATTTCTTATAGTTTTTTAGACCCGTTTGTATGTCTGTCCGCTTTTCAGGAGAGATTTAGGTTGGGTTTTTTCTATAATTTGCTTGAACATTCTATTGATTTTGCGACTGTCTCATCGCGCTAAGTATCATAGTTTGCTTGTAGTACCAATTTATTAGCACAAATCCGAGAGAGACTCACACATCTGCCTCGGGGCATAACCTTAACTCCGCTTAGTTAGCGAACAAGAGAACTACTTAACAGATTTAGATTTTTTTTTTCTAGAATTTGTTTGAACATTCCGGTTGATTTTGCGACTTCTCTAATTGCGCTAAGAATCATAGTTCGACACCAGACAACAGAGGAAATATGTTCGAGCTAATCCGAGACAGAGACTGTGGGCCGGGGGGGGGGGGCGAGTGACGTCAGAAGTAGAGAGCTGGGTGGGGCCCTTCTCACTGTCCTGTTTCACTAATACGCGGGCAAAGCAACAGGGGATGGCTAGTATATCTATATACTATATGCTGACAAGTTAGATTTATACAGTCACACTATAAAGTAAGTACTCCCTCCTTTATATACAGTGCATTGAAAAATCTACCCTGAATCCCACTGTTACTATCCTGAATTCTACTGTTATTGCAAATCTTTGCTATTGAATGTTTTCAGATTTTAAGGCAACACCTAATATTAGATAAAGAGTATACTGAGTGGACAAGTAATACATTTTCTATTACCTTATGTCATTTATTTATAAACAAATTTATTCAACGCCAATTAGCACTGTGTGAAAAAGTAATTGCCTCCTAGTTGAATCAATTCAATTAAACAGATAATATTAACCAGCTGATTCAGCAAAGACAGCCTTGATTACAGCCATCTCTGAATATTATAAACCTCACTTAGTCAAGCTGCCAGCACAAAGATTTAACAAGCACACAATGTCATGATAAAAGGAGCTCAGGAATGCAGATTTTGATATTTATTGGTCTCTCATTTGCTAGGAAACGCTTTGGTGATCTCCAAGCCTTTTGGGAGATGTTCTTTGGACAAATGAGACAAACATGGAGCATTCTGAGTGACATGGACAACCTAGTATAAAGCAAACAGAGCATTCCACAATAAGAACATCATACCAATAATCAAACACAGAGGTGGTAATGCGATAGTGTAGCAAAACTTTACTACCTTAGAACTGGAATAACTTACCATGACTAAAGGAACAATGACTTCTTTTCTGACCTGTCTTTTTATCTTTTTATGAACGAAACTGAGTAGTTGGGTCATACAGGAAGGCAGTAATCCAAAGCACAAAATAAAGTCTGTATCAGAATGGCTGAAACGAAGCAAAATTGATGTTTTGATTAGGCTAATCCAAACTCCAGGCCTAAACCTGATAGGGATTATGTGCCAGGACCTGAAATGAGCAGTATGATCTTTTCAGCCTCTAATATTGGTGGGATTTTGGCTCAATATTCCTTACAGCTTCAGTTTATTCATGTTTTTTGGAAAACTAGATGGCTGTTAGTTAAGTCTTCATAACTGAATTAAAAAGGGCATGTTTACATTTCAGCATAACTGTATAGGTTAAGGCTAACTTCAGTCAGACTTGTTTCAAAAGTTTGATTGGATTGGGTTTAGGAGGGGTCATACCTGAAGAATAAATGAGTGATTATCTTATATAAGAAGCAAGTAAATGAAACATCAAAATTGAATGTCCGTTTTTGTTTTTGATTCCTCTCTATCCACTACTACAACCAAAAAAGTATTTGACTGACTTCAGTGTGAATAAAAAGCAATAATGCATAACATGAGATGAATACAAGCAATTTTACACAGCAGTCAGTAAGCATTCGCAGACCGCCTTAATCCAAATCAGAGTTGCGGTGTCTTGATTTATCAGTACCATAAAAATATATTTAAATAATCCTTGAAGTAAAATAAGCACTTTGGGTCATTTTTTCTGTTATTAATTTCATTTTCAATTATGTACATTTTACATTAAACTATCATACTATGTTTTGCTTTGATGCCATGAGCATTGTTAGCATGGTTAGTGAGTTCTTTAATTAATTACAGCTACGCTGAATGATTTCATGACCAGACATGTGGAAAAAAACACCTGAATTCACTTGCTTCACTGTAACATGATGTTTTTTGAAGCTAAATGGCATATTATTTTGTTATAGTAATTAATCACAATGAGCTCTCTGTACACCTTGTTAAAAGGATTCAAGTCCTTGGGGACCATACTTTGTCTGGCAAGTTAATGTGATATTGGTCCTGAGGGGATAAACTTTGAATATGTGTAATTCAAAGTCCAGTACACATGCTTCCATCAATATATTGAGACATGTTGATTTATGTTCACCAAGTATTCACAGGGAGATAAAAGTGGATTAAAGGATTACCTAAGTATTAAATAAAGAAAAATAAGCAATATTAACTTGCAAAAATATTGTAGTTCTGCTTTCAGCGTATGGTGTAGGGACACTTTTTTTAATATCTTACTATTCTCGTGTAACTTTATCTGTCTATTTTTGTTGACCTGTACAATCAAGTGGTCCTCTGTCTTTGTACTTAGTGCACCACCACCAGGAATTGAACTATTTCAAAGAAATAATTCCATCTAAATTGTTATGTACCAGACTCTTATTTGGTAAAACTAAAGGCCATGTCATTTTCTGACCCACTTAATCCAGACTAGGGTCACAGGGTGTACAGGAGCCCTTCCCAGCTAGCACATGACACAAGGCAGGAACAAACCCAGAACAGGGTGCCATTCCATCGCAGGGTGAACACATACAACTCACCACACACCAAACACACACTAGGACCAATTTAACGCAGCCAATTCACCTAACTTGCATGTCTTTTGACTGTGGGAGGAAATCAGAGCACCCGGATGCAACTCAAGCAGACTTGGGGAAGGCAAGGCAGTAGTACTACCACTACACCACCATGCTGCCCAAAACTAAAAGTGATCATTCTTTATTCACCAACCTGCTTGTTGGAAATTTGAATAGAGTATTATAGCTAGTGTTCTGTATGTATGTGTGGGTCTTTTAAATATTCTTTTGTACACCAAATGCCTTTTAATTAATTATTTTTACTGCAAGAGCAGTAGTGTGATTTGATATGGAATGAAAATTAGGAAGCCAACAATTTTCATTAATTTACCAAAATGATATAGTTACATATGAATTCACAACAAAAATAACTAAAAAAAATTAAGAAAAACTTACATGGTAAATGCTTACAAGTGAATGTGTAGGCTGACTCTCTTTCATGCTACCGAGACTCTTTATGTTGAGTTCCAGTTTTGATAATTTCAAGTTCACATCTGAAACTGTGTAAAGCCTATTTGATTTTTAATGGATGGACAAAGATAGACAAACATTCTCAACTCTATCCAAAACAATAATTTTCCACATCTGATATATATATATATATATATATATATATATATATATATATATATATATACATATATATATATATATATATATATATATATATATATATATATATATATACACAGTGCATCCGGAAAGTATTCACAGTGCATCATCCATCCATCCATTTTCCAACCCGCTGAATCCGAACACAGGGTCACGGGGGTCTGCTGGAGCCAATCCCAGCCAACACAGGGCACAAGGCAGGAACCAATCCCGGGCAGGGTGCCAACCCACCGCAGGACACACACAAACACACCCACACACCAAGCACACACTAGGGCCAATTTAGAATCGCCAATCCACCTAACCTGCATGTCTTTGGACTGTGGGAGGAAACCGGAGTACCCGGAGGAAACCCACGCAGACATGGGGAGAACATGCAAACTCCACACAGGGAGGACCTGGGAATCGAACCCAGGTCCCCAGGTCTCCCAACTGCGAGGCAGCAGCGCTACCCACTGCGCCACCATGCCGCCCTCACAGCGCATCACTTTTTCCACATTTTGTTATGTTATAGCCTTATTCCAAAATGGATTAAATTCATTTTCTTCCTCAGAATTCTACACACAACACCCCATAATGACAGCATGAAAAAAGTTTACTGGAGATTTTTGCAAATTTATTAAAAATAAAAAAATTGAGAAAGCACATGTACATAAGTATTCACAGCCTTTGCCATGAAGCTCAAAATTGAGCTCAGGTGCATCCTGTTTCCCCTGATCATCCTTGAGATGTTTCTGCAGCTTAATTGGAGTCCACCTGCGGTAAATTAAGTTGATTGGACATGATTTGGAAAGGCACACACCTGTCTATGTAAGGTCCCACAATTTCATGTCAGAGGAATGGGCGAAACTGGCCAAGGATAGGTGTGCCAAGCTTGTGGCATCATATTCAAAAAGACTTGAGGCTGTAATTGCTGCCAAAGGTGCATCGACAAAGTATTGAGCAAAGGCTGTGAATACTTATGTACATGCGATTTCTCAGTTTTTTTATTTTTAATAAATTTGCAAAAACCTCAAGTAAACTTTTTTCACATTGTCATTATGGGGTGTTGTGTGTAGAATTCTGAGGAAAAAATTGAATTTAATCCATTTTGGAGTAAGGCTGTAACATAACAAAATGTGGAAAAAGTGATGCGCTGTGAATACTTTCCGGATGCACTGTATATAAACATTAAAATGGCTGGTTTGGAATAAAATGGACCAGCAATTAGTTTGGTAGAGATGCATCTGAGGAACTAGTGTCAAATGATTTTAAAAAATTAAAAAATAATGATTTAAAGAGTTTAAATGTATTGCAGTGACAAGCTGTATAATGTGGATGACTGCCTGGCAGTATGGGTGATAGAATGCAACAAGTTAGGAAGGTGAGAAAGAAATGTAATCACTTAGCAAATGCTCAGTGTTAAAAATGTATATAATGAAAAAGTAAACTTTAGTATTATAAAGAAATGAAGCAAAAGCAGAGGATGCTAACTATGTATATATAACACCATACCTGTCAAAAACAGAAATGATTTTGAATTAAAAAAATAAATACATGAGATGGAAATGAGGAGAAGGATGAAGTTCCAAAGTGGAAACATGCAGGGCTGTTATCACTCTGCTTGTCTGTTAAATTCACCTCATGGAATTCTTGTGAAAGAAGTGATGCTGGAGGCCAAAAGTCATTTTAAGCACTAACAAATAGAAGCAGAAAAATGGAAAATGACAAGATAGACAGTGTAGCCCAATTTAAATGGAACAAATGGTGTATTCTAGGAGGCAGCTAAAAGTGAAGGCGAGAAAACAAAGATTGGGGCCAAAGCAATAAAAATTTCTGATGGATAATGACATGTCAGTAATGACTTAGGACAAGCAAGAAAATAACCTTTTAGCTAGTGACCCACAGAAGAAAAAATGAAAATGAAGAGATTGCTTGGAGAAAATAGGAGGGCAGTTAAGAGAATTGTACTTATTATTTGTACAGTATATTTACTGTATATCAGACCATCTGGCTTAAAAATATAACTTCAGTCTCTTTTCAAGGTGGCTGATCACGGCTGTATTCAAATAAATAACACACTTTTTAACAAGTTCACAATACTAACTCTTGAAGCTAATTTGAATATCAGTTAGAGGCATGTAAATGTGGGCTTTTGACCGGCCCCTCTACACTGGTGTAATGCTGTATTTCTCACAACAGTACTAGAGGTGTCAGTAAGTGGTCTAGAATTACAGTTGAAATACTAATGTGAAAAGAGCTTAAGTACCATGTGTTTTGTCTCTTTGAAAATTAACTACTTTATATTTAGCAGTGCTAGACACGTCTACAACATGATGCTATTCATTTGACACCATGACAAATGAACATTTTCTTTAAGCTAGTGAAATAAACCTTTGTTTTACAGACAGCACTTTCAGAGCTTCTCTCTCAGGATGATATAATTATAATGGGCCTGATAATTGATGATATTTACATTTTTTTCTATTAGTGACAAACTTTGTACAGTGCCAGATGAAAAAAGGAACAGTACAGCCTTTGCTTGCAGTCTGTTGCAAGTGAGGTGACTTATTATGAACTTGGCCAGCAAGAATGACCAAAAGGTGGTGCTTGTGATGCATCATTTGTTGTTGATACGATCAGTTCATTTATTTTGACCATTTAATTCCACTCATTATGGATTTTTACAGCAGCTACTATTGGTCTCTTGCTGTTCTGTAAAACATTTTGAAGTATATGTTCTGATAAGATTGAGTTTATATGCTTTCCTATAGAAAGGTATGTTTTACAGTATCTCTGAATACTTCTATTTGTTATCATAGTAGGACCCTAAAGAAATCTAAAGAAACAAATATGATTCTAATTGGCAACAGGTTGGAACTGCACATTGTTTGCTTAAAATATGCAAAATCACACTTCTAAGTTTTTGTAGTGTCTGCAGTTCTGCAGTTCATTAGACCTGTTTAAAGTTCTAGTGCTGGTGAGCCTGCAGATAAAAAGACTAAGTGTCATTTCTGGATATGATAAAAGCAGGACATTCTTTCGCATCTAGTGGTTGTAAATATGGCATAAATGAGTCCACGGCTTGCTACATTCATAAGAAACAAAAAGAAACCAAAAGCTGTTGTAGGAAGAAAAAGATAATTTTAATATTACCCAACCCCAGGGAGAGCGAGCAATTAATATTAATTCAGTTAATTAGTTATACATTTTTCCTTCCGAAATGCCAATAATTAATTAAATAATTTGGTAAGCCGGTGGTCTCCGGGCATTACACTTATGACAAATTAACTGAAGCACACTCGTTTTAAGAAACAGAATAAAACAATTTATTGATAAAGGATTGTTCTTGCATTGGAGTGCGCTCTTTCTGGTTGTATTGTGGTCCTTTGTTCATGGTGTTCTGTGCTTTCCTCAGTGTGGCGCTTTTCTGTGATGTCCGCAGCATTATAAGGAAAAGCATTACTCTTTCTGGCAAAAGAGTTTAAATGCTGAAGTTCCCTTCTTGAAGTAATGCCTGCTTCTTTGTCTTCTAAGACTAGGCAAGTGACTGGCGGAGAGGATCTCGGTTTTCTGGTCCACAAAGAGTACATAACTCTAAAATAATATGAAATCAAAGTATAATGATGTGTTAAATATTTACCCATGATTACTATTTGCTGCATCTCACAAAGGTATGCAAATAAGGTAATTTTGTCATCCAATCAGTGAACAATGACATAGTATATAATTGAATTAAATATGCCTTTAGCAGTGCAGTCAAAGACTACAACTCAAATTCTGTTGCCATGTTGATCGTTGAATGCTATTTTTCCATGCATGTGCCTACCATGTTACACCAGTCTGAGGATTATTACTGTTGTTGTTGTTGCTATTGTTTCATTATTTATGTTGTAGCCTCTAATTTTTTCGTGTACCATTTCCCCCCCACCCCCAGCCATTCTGTTGCCATGTTGCTATGGCATTCTGCTGCCATGTTGATCGTTGAATGCTATTTTTCCATGCATGTGCCTACCATGTTACACCAGCCAACACAAGTTGGTCCTTGTGTACATTATTGATTTTGTTATGATAATTACAAATATTTTCAACAAGTATTTTTTAACCTACCCATCCATCTTTTGGAACCATTTATGTCCAGCACATTCGAAACCTATTTCTAGTATCAAGCAGAATGCAGACTCTTTTATGTAGTTACACTAGCAGCTACACAGCAAAGCTTTCATTGAAACCACAATAAATGTTGTAAATGGAAAGAATTTAAAATTTCATAGAATATTTATCTATAGTGTTGATATCATTTTAATGCTTTATCTTGTGCCCTTGAATGGCTTGAAAGGCAGAATTAAATAAAATGTGTTATTATTGCCGTTTGCATTTTCTACAAATAAAATTTATTTAGAATTTTCCTGTAAGCCTGTAAAGTGCACGTCATGTTCACATGCTGCAGAATAATACTGCAGAATAATAATAGTTAAAAAAAAATAAAAGTCTAAACGGTGTTCAGCTTAAATTTCATAATTTAAGAAAAGAGTGTCGCTAAGCTAGCCTTGACCAAGAATAAATGCAGGTGCATTTCAGATATACGCTATATCAGACTTTCACTACTCCGTCTGCTGGATTTTCAAGCTACGGTATACACATTACTGAAAGTGTCTGAAAGGGTACAATTGCTTGCGGTGCAGGACAGGCCGGTAACACAAGATAATATGGTATTCACTCAGTCTGTGTGGCTACCTCTTTTTGTCTTTAAACTTTTGCAGTCTAGTTTGAGTACAGCACTACAGGGGTTAGTATGAGTAGAAATTAGTGTGGTGCAGTCTTATCTCACAACTTCAAGAATCTGCATTATTTGCTTTAAGTGTGGAGTTTACATGTCTGTGTGCATGTCCTTAACCTCTGAAAGATGTAAATGTAAAGTTTATTTCTGAATGTCAGTGACTTAGTGTGGGTGAGTGTGTCCACATACCTCAAAGAATCTGCAGCACTCCAGCAAAATCAATTATATTGAAAGGCCTCCATTCATATGACTTTGACAGAGTGAAGTGTGTTTAATGAAAATGTGACATGTTGGGTATTTTCTGTGCATCCATACATAAAAGTAGAAAATTGAAATTAATCTACACATGCAAAAACATACCTGTTATGATCCATTTGTTCATATTATTCAAAATCTCATTTCTTTTTTCATGTTTTTTTTCATCCTTTTTGAGGTTTTGGTTATTGTGGAATCCAGTTCTGAGACTTATTTTTGCTTTCACTTTAAATCTGGAATACTATTATTATTATTTTTGTGTATTTCTTGGTGCCATGTTGATTTGGTATAGGACCCAACCTTTTGTAGATTGTTGGTACAGCATTGCTATATATTAACTTTCTGGACATCTGTGATTGCCAGTATGAACAACTTTTCCTGTGTGTGTTACTGGTTTAGTGTTTCTGGTTAACAATTATTTGCTCTGAAATCCAACAAAGGTTCAAGTTTAGTGTTTTGACTTAGATGACGTATAATACTGACCTCACCAAAAATTGATTTTGGCTTTGTATTTCAAAAGCATGTAATTTTTAGCTTCCTAATTCTTTATCTTAGCAGAACAACATAATGTACACCACACATGACACCTCCATCTTGCCATGATCTAGTACCCTTCCTATTTCCAATAAATCAGGATAAGCATACGCACACTCATAGACACAATGGAAGTAAGTCCAACCCTGTGTCTTCTGAGATTCACTTGTCTGCTGAAACAGTAGCTCTTTTCTTTATGCTCTCCCCTTGAACAAGTAAGCAAGGACATGAACTTTCATAATCCAAAAATTGAAATTTGTGTCCATATGTGTTTTGATTTATGTGACCATTTTATACAAATATGTTTGTCTTTGACACATCTTTGATGCATAAGGTTTGTAAATGTCATGATTACCATAGCAATTGGCAAAGCAGTCATTGTAGTACCAGAATACTATGCCACAACACACCTCACAAACTTCAACAAATTTCATGCTCATGATGAGACACCATTTTCTATTCCTTAAAGAACTTTATTTCCTAACACAAATGATAAGCATATGTCAGGCAGAAACATGCATGAATAGCACATTAAAATGCAATAATATATGACTGTCAGTGTATGAAAACTCATGCATTACCTTGGGCAAAAACATGTGTCTCTGCATATGCAGAGATGTGACTGAGTGTGTCTTGTGCCTGAAGTTGCTGGGTTGGACACCAGTCCTGTAATAAATATAGCAGGGCCACAATATGGATGAATTGAGAATTTGCCATGATAAAAAAAAACATTTAGACTTATAACAGCAATTTTTGGTAGATGAATTTTGGCAAACAGTAGCTGTTCAGACAAATTATTTTTTAGGCAAAAGTATAAACTCATTATAGACAGGTACCTTAGAGGTTGTTGGGTAGAATTTACTGGCTTTAAAATTTTATAACAGGCATACTTCAGCTAAATTGATCTTTCAGCAATAGAAAGCAATTACAAATAAATAAACTGTTAATGCCAGTTACGATCACAGTGGGTAATTAAATAATTCAGGTTGATTTGGTCATAAAATATTTAGACTGTTTAACATGTTTGTTGAGTCAAGAAAGACTTAGGATCACCTCACTGACAATATTCTACACGTACAGTAGGTTATATGATATTTATATCCATAGCATTTCTATACCCACAGGATATAATGCACAGTCAGTTACTTTTTAAAACAGAAAAGCCAAGACAGAGACGGCATTTTCTTTTTCTTTCTTCAAATATCCCACTACAACTAAAACAAAACATTTTCTCTCCAACTGTGTACTCTTTATTGTGAGCATCACTCAGGCATTTAGTAAAACTTTGTTTTTATATATTTAAGTTAATGTAAGGTTCAGTGGATTGCAGCATTTTTTTCAAATTCTTGCTCAAGAACAAGGGTTATTCCTTCTAATTACCACAAATCGCACCAAACAGTATTACTTTGTATCTCTTGGAAAAAACCTTTTGAGTCCTTTAAGAGACAGAAAGGCCACTTCAACTGCTAGAGAAAATAGCATCAAGGAAGCCAGTTGTGTACAAAGTTTAAATGACTCTTATTGGCCAGTCATTTGACATGTGTGAAAGGCAAAACAAGGATTATAATCTGTGTTTGATGATCTGAGTGTAGTGCTTTTAAAGGGAGTGAGAGAAGGAAGGGTGCAAAGTAGCAGCAGCCAGTGTCAACTAGTGGTTAGACATTAAACTGTAAACCGTAAGATAGCTGGTCCTGTTCACAGCACTGACTCATTTCATGACCTTGAATGAGTTGGTGTAGATTTTAGTTACCTTTCAGGGAATTAATCTACTTTTGCGTCAGTAAGGACAACAAGAATCAATTGTCAAGTTTATAGGTCAAAAAGACTTATTAGAGAAAGCAGCTATTCCCTAACAGGGAGCTAGAGCTATCCTCAAATATGGATTTGGCTTGTACATTGTAAGCCTAAAGGCTTATTAAATATTGTATTCACAGGGATCACCGATTATCTCAGAGCTTCAGGGAGAGACTAATGTTTTGCAATTTCTAATATTTGGATTTTAGTCTCTTTCTGAGCAGTTTCAAGGGACCTAATACATTGCAGGGTTTTCAAGCCACTGTAAACTGCTGTTATGGCCTGATTAAATAATGTTAGGTATCCTTTTGACTCTGGCAACAGTTTTATAAAAAGCAATAGAAAATGAAAAAATATTTACAATGCTCATTTTCATTAAATTTTCAAATATCTCCATTTTAAGATTGAGATCTTACCACACTCATTGCCTTTTGTAAACCAACGGTATAAACAGGTTAAAATAAAAGACAATTTTCTTTGTTTATATTTGATATTTGTTTTAAAATATTTTGTTGTAGTCCTGATTATTGTCAAATCCCAGTCTTTACATATGTATCTTCAAATGCTTGGACATCCTGCAAATTGTATTTTTAATGTTACTATTCATGCATATTCTGTACCTACAGAAAAGGCCTGAATAATAAGATTACTGTTGGTAGGTAGTCTGTGTTAAAACATACTGTGCAGTTCAAGATGTGTTATTATATATTTCTAAAAATAATCAAAACATAAAGTGGAAAATTAAATTGAAAAGGTATAAAATTGATCAAATTTATTATGATTTGTTTTTCGATTATTGTTTTACATCAACATAAACATAAACTACAGTTTCAGTAAGTGTGTGCATCGAACATTTGTGTAGATAGATATTTTGTAGCAGTCGATGTTTGATGTAGCACTTTGGTCCATGAATATAGCCACTTGTGGCAGGTCGTGAGTGCAGTGTTTGGTGCATTGCTTTGGTCTGCGGGCACAATCATTTTATGTAAACATTTGTTGTGTAGATGTTTCTAGAAAATGTCATTGGCATTCTAACAGGCTGTAGCAGGTTGAATGCTGAACAGTGAAAACAATTACATCACAAAGAAAACTATTAAACTCCTTCCTTGCTTTGTTAATCATCTCAAGAGACTTTGGATTTATTCTCTTAATGCTAAGCTTATTCACTATTAGCATTAAATCAAGTTAAGGGTACAATTTTATCACATTTTATGTTTATTTATTAGCAGTGGAGAGGGGAGTGGGAAGCAGTAATACATTACGTTGTTACACTCCTAATTCGGAATGTTAAAATCTAAGAAATTTGATTAACATTTAGTACAAAGAAAGACAAATGTGTAAATGTAAAGACAGAAGACATTATTTATTATTAAATAGTGTGTGTTCTTGCTGTTACTAAATGTAGGCAGTGATTTTAAATAAAATACCTAACACTCAAAATAATGTGAGAGTGCAGATAATGAGATGTTAATGCCATTGTGAAGAGCTAAACTTTTTCAAGGTCAGCTGTAGAAAATAACACTGTAGGGCATGCACTTCATTATACTGCCAATAAATGCCTTTTTCAGATGAATCACCAGTTTAAAAGAAGACATGCAATTTACTCTGGAGTAACAAGATTTGCATGATGTTTAAGCTAAATATGAAGATAAATGCTGTCCAATGAGTTGGAAATAAATGGATTGACAAGACATTCTACTTAATTTTGCTATACTACGTATTCCTTTGTTCTAAGGGTGTTGTGTGGTATAGTTTTAATGTTTCTCTGGTATGTTAACTTGGGAAGTAATAGTAAGATACAACAGAAAAATAGAATTAATTTCATTAAGCAGTTGCCTGTACTCTTTTACTATTATTATTTCCTTTACACTTTTACTACATTTTACTGCTTTGATGAACTTTTATCTTTTTAGTGCTTTTGCAGTATGTAATTTAAACTGGTAATAGTATAATCAGCTCAGAAGAGAACACAACACAGTGTCATTTTGTGGTCAGCCATATTTAAAATGAGTATTATATAGAACAAAATCTCCTTTCATTGTTATGGTCATCAGAGATAAGCATTCCCATGCAGCAACCATTCCAAACTGTCAATCCACTCAGGATGAAATGCTGGTCTCTCATTGTTCACACTTGTTCACACAGGTGGAATTTAGAACTAACCTGACACAAGTGATGCCTCGGAACTGTGGGTGAAAACTAAAATATACAAGTTTTTCCCTTTAAGGTTGACAGATATTTAGTTTAAACTGTAATATCTAAAATTGTTACTGTATTGCAGTGGTAACCAACCAGTCAGTTGCACTAGTCCACTGCCAATAGAGTTCTTTGTTCATCATAGCTACAGTGCATCCCTGAAGCAACAGATTTCAAGACACAGTACAAAATAAAATATATATGAAGAAAAAAGTAGTCTAAATAACAAAAAACACCCAAAATAGCCACAGAAAAATGTTTACATACATCAATGCATACACACGGACGTAGGCACATTGGAATGCAAGATCCATTGCAAAACCTGCTTGCAGAGCAGGTAATACATGCAGATCTGACAAAGCTCGAATTATACATCAGCCAGTCAAAATAAGTCTAGCACTTGATGCAGGCACAATTCCTCTCACTCTCTCCCAAAGTTTGCAAAGCAGACCCTTCTTTTACCTGCACATGTCTAGTAGCACTCTTAGCACTCTCAATTATTTCTAATCAATTTCACTGAGAATGTAGTGAAGCGTGCTAGAAACATATTGTCCTTGAGAGGTAGGTTTGAGCTTATGGACAAATTCGAGAAGGGAGCTAGGGTGGCAAAAGCTTATGAACAATACAGTATGTGTATTTATTTGTCCTTTCATAAAGCAACTTTGTGTTTACATTCATATATACTGTATTTACCCATGGAAAAAGTAAGTACACCCCTACATATATCACTACCTAACATATCAAAATTTGAAACAGGCACACCAGATTAGGTGCAAATGATCATTGAAGAGGATCTTAGAGGAACCAGTCTTATTTAATCTTTAGACATTTAGTTTGGTTTGCTCTGTGTTGTTGAAGTGTCTGTTGTCACCATGCCTAGATGAAAAGAGCTCTCTGAGTCTTTCAGAAGGAAGGTTATAGATGCCTATAAATCTGGGAATTGTTTTAAAAACAATTTGAAATAAACCATTATATTGTCTGTAAGACCATATACAAGTACAGAAGATGTCACACAACTGACAGCTTCTCCAGGCCAGGCCACTCATGGAAGTTCATCCTGACAGCAGAACACAAGATGAGCAGAATGCAGGATGCTGTAAGAAATCTGTTAAAAATCCCAGAATTGCATTAAGGGGGCTATAATTAGCTGTTGCCACTGTTGTTGATCAAAGTGTGTAAGTCTATCATTAGATGTCAGACGAAAATCTTTGTTGGGCAAACTCACTCATACATCTAGTGAAATCATGCAGAAGCAATATACAATCACTCCATAGTGTAATCTAAGAAAGTGGGGTGGAAAAACTAAAAAAGCTACCCATGCAGACACAATATGTTTTATTAACAGGCTGTAGGCTTTTAATATAGACAGCAAAGTAACAAGTAGATGATTTAATTCATTGTGTGTATTTGCCTTCTCCACATATTTTCTTAATACCACTCAGCAAACATGTGTCTTTGACATTGAGCTGGTCTTCATCCATCCTTCACTTATGATTGTACTGCCAGATCTGACACTGATCATATCATTAAATTTGCCAGCAACACAAAAGTTATCATTTTCATTACAAACAACAAGACTGCATACCTCCTGAAGATTAACAGTTTGGCTAACTGGTGTCACATCAACAACCGTTCCTGTTCAGCCTATATACATCGGACTTCCAATACAACTTGGAGTCCTGCCATGTGCAAAAGTTCGCTGATGACACTGCTATCGTGGGCTGCATCAGGAATGGGCTGGAGGAGGAGTATAGGGACCTAATCAATGACTTTGTTAAATGGTGCGACTCAAACCACCTACACCTGAACACCAGCAAAACCAAAGAGCTGGTGGTGGATTTTAGGAGGCCCAGACCCCTCATAGACCCAGTGATCATCAGAGATGACTGTGTGCAGATGGTGCAGACCTATAAATATCTGGGAGTGCAGCTGGATGATAAATTAGACTGGACTGCCAATACTGATGCTCTGTGTAAGAAAGGACAGAGCCGGTTATACTACCTTAGAAGGCTGGCGTCCTTCAACATCTGCAATAAGATGCTGCAGATGTTCTATCAGACAGTTGTGGCGAGCGCCCTCTTCTACGCAGTGGTGTGCTGGGGAGGCAGCATTAAGAGGAAAGACGCCTCACGTCTGGACAAACTGGTGAGGAAGGCAAGCTCTATTGTTGGCATGGAGCTGGACAGTTTAACATCTGTGGCAGAGCGAAGGGCGCTCAGCAGGCTCCTATCAATTATGGAGAATCCACTGCATCCACTTAATAGTATCATCTCCAGACAGAAGAGCAGCTTCAGCGACAGACTGCTGTCACTGTCCTGCTCCACTGACAGATTGAGGAGATCGTTTCTCCCCCAAACTATGCGACTCTTTAATTCCACCCACAGGGGTAAACGTTAACATTCAACATTATACATAGTTATTGTCTGTTTTTCTGTTTTTCACCTGCATTGTTATCATTCTTTAATTAATATTATTTATTGTATCAGTATGCTGCTGCTGAAGAATGTGAATTTCCCATTGGGATTAATAAAGTATCTATCTATCTATCTATCTATCTATCTATCTATTGGAAGTATCCTGGCAGGAAGGATCACAGTCTGGTATGGGAACACCACAGCCCAGGAAAGATTTCACTACAAAGGGTCCATATACATAGAGCCATATACACCAAATGCTGCAAAAATAGGCCTGGTGCATCGGGACAGAGTGTGTTTTCCAAACTGAGGTATGATAGTATGAAAGCTGGAAACTCTCTGTTCAAGATCAGTTTTTACCCCTCTGCAGTCCATCTTCTCGACAATTTGAGTCATATTTAAAATAAGTAAACTGTACAATTACATACATTAAACATTTAATAACATGCTATCTGGTAAAGTAATTTGTATTTATACTGTCTTGTACTTGTCATGTCAAATTTTATAAGGGTGACCTGTGGCATATTTCATGTACCGCAGTAGATGGTTCGAGTAAGATTTCCAATATACTTCTGTACAAAAGACAAATAAAAAATCTCTATCTATCTCTTAGTCTTGGACAAATTACCTTTTGTTAGGTCCTCACTCTGGCACCTACTAGGCTACAGCAGCAAAACATATACTCACCTTTTTCTCTGGCTTTTCCCACCTTTTTCTGCATTCACAGTAAAGTGCAGTAATTAAGCTTATTAAGGATGCTTGAAACATAATACAAACTTAATACTGTACATGAGGTACCATAATTTGATGTAGTACAGATGCGAGATATTGAACAATACAAATGCATGCAGCTGTTATCATCAGATAATCATGCAGCCTTCTAACGATGTAATGGGTCTTTAATAGGAGCATTCTAAATTAGTTATGTGTAGCTCAGCTGATGCTGGTAGTGTACACGGAAAATTTTATACAATCTATTTGTTATGAATCTGGGTAATGTAGAAGTTTCCATTTATCTACCTTTATAGTAGAACCTTCATTATCCACAGTCCAATCAGCCATGAAATTCATTGATCATAGACTATGTCAAAAAATATATCTAGTTCAATGACACTGCAACAATTTTGGATGATCCGCTGTGGCAACCCCTAATGGGAGCAACCAAAAGAAGAAGAAGAAGAATAACACTGCAGTCATTACTAAATAACACTCATCTTCCCAGGAACTTTGAAAGTGCAAATGAAATGACAGGTATAAGCATCTAATCAAACTCACTTAGGTAACTTAGACTTTTTTAGGAAAATCTTTTGAAAGTGTGAAATAAAAAAAAAACAGTATCTGAAACAGTAACCATCTATTATTCAAATTCTAACATATAAAGCTTAAAGTGTGTTTGTGTTTGTCTGGCATGCAAATCCATACCAGGAGAAGACCATAGCCTATACTTTGTTTGTTAGTCGGTGACCCCAGACAGGGTAGGTCCGGTACCCCTGCTAGCTCTGAATAATTTGGTGCCTTTTGTAGAATGCTTCTTTCTTTATGAAGACACATTGCATGAAAATTTTCATGTAGATGTAATGCACAATGTGTGGTGGATCAAATGTCATAGAAAATGGGAGTAAGAATAGTATGAAAGAGAATTTAGAAGAACAAATTATAACAAGTTTAATTGTAAGCAGTGTTCTGTTGCCTAATGAATTAAAATGAGACTTATTTCTGTACCTGCTGGTTTATGTGTTTAAAAAAACAATAGCTGTTAAAGATGACGGGCGCTGTGACTTAGTGACATGGGTATTAGATTTTTAACTGCTATACATAGCTGCAGATTAAGTGCATACCTTTGTCCTGTTGATTGATTCTAGAAAAGTCACTTGACCTGCCTGTGCTGTACTTGAAAAATATGTACATTGCAATAGGAAAGGGCATCCTCATGGCATCTCTTCACACCTTGAATAAAGTAAAGGAGCCTCAATAATTCTAAGAAATGGTGTGTTTACTATAAAAAATATAAATAAGGGTCACACAAAAAATACAAATAAAACAAGATAACACTAGAAATTGTGAACAAAATAATACTGCCATCTCTGTCTCTCTTTATATTTTTTTAAAGTCAGCCAGCCTTCATCATAATTCTGCTCTAATCAGAAAAAAATTATAGGGGTACTCGGGCAAACTTGTGTAAATATAAGAACCATCCTGTGCTAGGGCACCCTATAAAGAGGGATTTTCTGCACAGCCATCTTGTTTTCAGTCTAGAACTGACATCTCTGTGAACTGAGCTTCACATTGTTAGATCTTTGTGGGCAAAAGCCTGTACATAGGAGCCTGGGGAATTTTCTGCCTTGTGGCAAGTCTCTTCTGGGTAAGCCAGTGAAGGTCCTGACTTGCTATATGGTTATTTTGGAGGTCACAACCAACATTTGCCATATTCCTGTCTGCAGTACACAATACAACCATGAAAATGAGCTTTGATCATTTCTAGCCACTCATGCTGACATCGCACTTTGCAACATTATTAAGAATTTTAGTTTTTTATTTGTGTTGAGCCTGCAAAACGAGTGACTTGTGCACTGATGACTGAAAACATCAGCCATCAATTTAAAGTGATGATTGAAAACACAGCCCTCTACAAAAATGTCATTCTCTTTGTGTACAAATCGACATGATGTTTTGTTGTTGAAGGGTCTTAGGGTGCCCCTGTTCCCCTATATATACTCTTTATTATGTAGACATTAACAGAATGCCCTAAATCCTGTACTTTTGCCACACTGTTAGGGTTGATTGCTACTGTAGTCCAGACATTTCCCCTTTCTTTTATAGGCAGAGTACCAGAGCATGCAGAAAAAAAGTTATAAATGTATTTATGTATTATAAATAAATAATAAATTAAGTAAAATGAGTGTGACAAAAATACCATTATAACCTAATTAGCAGTTCACTTTGTGTCCAAATGCTTACTAATAGGTGTCTCTCTTATATTGATTAATCTTTGGTATCGTGTTCCCACATGGTCTTTGAATGGAGTGACCAATGGCCTGGCTGGTAGTGGCCATCGAGAAATTTGTTCTCCTTAGAATGGAAAAGTACAGACAGAGCAGCATACAAGCATCATCTTATTGTGGCTGTGTAGCTCACGACTCACCAGTGAAACAGCTTAGGCACAACGTTCCTGTCAGCATTTTCTCCATTTTCAAAAGACACAAAAATGTAGTTTTTGACAAACGAGAAAGAAAGGATATACAGGCAATTAAGTCGTAAAATGCCTTGTCAAACTTACCTTCCAATGTAGGCTTTCTTCCTCTGGGTATGGGCTTGTAACATCATACAAACTAAAATAATGCCTCTGACATATTACTCTCTAGTCAACTCTCCCCCTCTCCATTACAGATGGCCAAAGCCCTTAACAGAAATTGTTTTCAGATCTACTAGAGTCATAAATGTGCCAGGCAACAAGTGGCTTATTCAGCTTCCTTAAATTTTAAAATTAGATACTGTATGATTAGACATTACCTTCTCTGCCAGTTTGAACATTAATATTGTAAGATATGCTAGATATTATTCTCCATTACACTTGAGCAAAAAGAAAATACAACCAGAAACACTCCACACCATCTGTAATGTACACATGAAGCCCATGATTGCTTAAGTACACCAAATGCTATTATTCTTTTATTTTTCCTCAGCTAAACAGCTTTTTGGTCCTTGAGGCCAGAAGATAAGAAGTCACATTCCATCTCTCTTTTATATAAATTGAGGCACTGTGAGTCAATTTGAATCTCACAAATAAAGTAGCTGTACGTATTTAATGTTGCAGTGTAATGATATTTAAGTATTTAGTCCTCATTATGATATTTATGTTATCAGACATTTTTATTTTATTTTTATAATTTATAAATACTGTAAAATGAGTTTGAGTGTCTACCATAAAACTACTAAGTTAACCAACGATAAAGACTACAAGTTTAAAGCAAATTACAAAGGGCAGAGAATGTAATTCATAAAAAAAATACTCAGTTGGTGCAAAATAGACAGAGTATGCGGACACAACTTGATAAGTTTGCACCACAGGATGCCATTTGAGTGCTTCAGGCAGGAGCTAGCCATCAAAGAATATCAGATGGGAGAAAAATAAAAAGGGTGTTTTTCTCCTTTACTGGTGCAGCAAAAATGTAATAAAGACGACTTGAATATTTTTAATCACACCATGTTATTTTAGGCTTTATGTATCAAGCTAACAGCAACGTAAGACAGAAACTACAGTATGTCTAACATCATATGTTGGTTGAGGTAGCTTAATTTGAAATCTTCAAGTGTTAAAATAATAAAAGCAAAACCAGAAATAGTTACTGTATTTTTCATTTGCATTAATAAAACGTCTTAGCATTAAATAATATTCAAGGATCTTAGGTTTAAGAGTAAATCAGATGCAGATACTTTATTGTGCAGGAGTGGTATTTACAAATCTGCTTTGAGTACAAATGCAGGTCAAAGAATGAACAGAAGGTATTGTCCCAGATTGCATTGTAAAGGGGAGTGGCTGTAAGTTTTACTAATGAAGACAGTACTAAGGTGTTGTACCGTGTTAGCCAGTATTACATCTTGCTTGAAGAAGGGGCCTGAGTTGCCTCGAAAACTTACATATTGTAATCATTTTAGTTAGCCAATAAAAGGTGTCATTTTGCTTGGCTTTTCTCTAATGAAGACAAAAAGCAACCCTTCAAAATTACAAAAATGCTAATTGTGGAAGCGATGTGTAAAAACTGATTGGATATTTTATTGCATAGAGTGTATGGAGTAACACAATGCCAAAATTAGTGCAAGGTAAAACAAACAACTGTTTTGTTTTTTGTTTAATATTACACTGTCAGCTTTTACTTTTGAATAAGATTTTTTCACACAAATTTGAATTACATTCAAATAGTTACATTCAATTGACAGCCCTACCATATTGATAGGCATGGGTCGAAAATAAAAGGAAAGCTAAACCAAAGCTGATGCTGAAAAATACGTAGCATAAAGGACTTAATACTAACTTTTATTTGCCCCTAACTACCGCTAACAAAGATTGAGTTTTGAGTTCAAATTTAGGATGGTAGAAGCTTTTGCTCTGCCGTCTTATATATGTGAAGCGTGGTGACGGAATGCGTTAAGTCACTTTGGTGACATGTGACTGGTAACATCTGGAGCAGCAACACTAAATTAAACAACTGTCTTCTCTTCACAGACATGTGAAAAGCGACACAAAGTGGTGTCGAACATACCAAAACAAATAAATAAACTGACCAAAATAAAAAAAATAAATTAACAATATTCAAAGGAACTGAAAGAAAACATCAAAAACAAAATGAAATTTAACTTCTGAGAATCCATAACTCTGATTTACACTAAGCAACACCTTTAGTTTAATTGGGGTCAGAGGAGGGGCAAATGAAAGACAGCGTTCAATACAACATCTACAACACCTAGACATTATGAATCATGAATACTTAGTCATGGCTTCTGGTTTAGCCAGTGCTAATTGTTGGAGACATTTCATTAAGAGATTTTTTTTTTAAAATTAACAATTTATTAATTTTAGAAGCATTGCAAAACCAAATTCTAATTTAACTTTAAAGATAACTCTCTTGCTACCTTCAAATCAATAATTCTGCGATCCAGTCATTTCCATAAGTATAGCATAAAATCATTTGTACAAGCACCAGGTTTTCTGGGCTGTATAACCTCCACCTGTAATTTTAGAAATCTTCTAGCTATTTGCTATTCCCCCATGGATTCTGTCATACATAACATTTTAGTAGAGGCCTGGGCCCTTCTGTCATCTACTAGCTCACCTTTCTAAAACCTTGAAGGAGTTTTCTTTAAAGTTTTCAACAGTCTGTACACACATTCTTCTCCTGTACTGATTATGTATGTTACAATCAGAAAGACATATATCTAAAATGCAATCAGTAGGACATCTTGTACCTTTCGCATCAAATGCAGTACTCCTACCCATTTCATAGAGGTGTGATCAAAGAATCCAATATGAAACAGGGCCTCATATATATTAAGGAATCAAAAAGGTTAACAGAGGCTCAGATTGTTGATTTAAACCAGTATTAATATATTCTTGCCAAATTCTGAAAAACTTTGGAAAGTATGTTTTTCTTATATTTTGTAAAATAAGATGTCCTTTTCACACTGAGTTATGGAGGGCACTTTAGGAGTCTTCTAGCCGAGCAAGACAACAAACAAGCAACGTACTGCTGTATAAATATACCACAATAGATTTTTGTGACAGAATTTTGTCCCCAGAGTTACTCCAAATGATACTAATAGAGGAGTTGGAGTAACTGTGAATTTAAAACTGACAAATCAGCAACGATTTTTTCCCAGATATAATCTACATATTATCTAATAATGCAGGCTCTTGACGATATGGTTCAAAGTTCAGGCCTTCAATGGCAACTTTGTATGGGAAATAAAAAGTGCTTATGGGGAAATTATTCAAAGAAAAAAAGGCTTGGTGAGACAAAATAAAGGAAAAGCAAGAGTACATTTTAGTTAAGAAAAAACAACAAAGGAACACTTGAATTTTGGAAGAGAAATGCTTTGGTTTTTACTCCATTGCACAGTTATTATTGTTAAATACCCTTACTTGTTTTGTACAGTGTAAAACTTTAATAAAAGTGCCTGGGTTTCTTAATATAATTTACTCACTGCAGTATCTAAGTTCAGCTAATTAGCTCAGGTTGCATTTTTTCTTTTACACTTTTTACAGTGTCGGGTCTTGAATACCTCTGTTTCTATGTAATGGAGCTTATAAAACCTTTGTCCCTGTGTTATTGGCTTTTGGTAGAAGTGAATTGAATATGCCAGGTTATTTTCTAAAAGACACTTCAGTGGGCTTGTTTGAAGCATCTGTCCCGTTGATGACAATGCTCCACATGCGTGACATTTGATAATATCTGCAAGTGAATTTCCTTTGGGTGGTGCAACACAATTATTGTAAACATAACCTTTAATCTCAAATGAGAAAATACAGCAAATGGATGACAGATTTGAAATTGAACTTCTTTTATCTTGTGTTTAAATCAAATCTCAGTTATACCGAATTTGCAGAGAAGCACAAATTAATGTGCCCACTTGATCTTACAAGGGATATGGTGTGTCACTCACTTGATTCTTTTAAAAGGATTTGTCTATTTCATCTGTCATTTTAAGCCCTTCTTATAAACAAAACTAAATGCTGACAAGTGGAATTGAATAGCACTTTTATTTACTTCTTTGACAATGATTACTTTGAGAATGTTTTAGAACTAATAATTGGTGAAAGAATACAGTATTACTAGATTCTTATTAGATGTCATTTTAATTGTTTCTTAAATGATGCAGAGATTATTTAGCGAATACAGTGTAGGTTTGCCTTAAAAAATTCAAACTACTTTTTTAAAGGCAAAATAGGAATTAATAATTTAGAAAATGTATGTAGGTTCAGTTGTGTTTAGGGACTTTGTTAACTAATCTGAAATTTGTAGCATTTACATTTTTTAGCTGCTTCATCAGAGAGTCAGTTATCATATTTTTGTTCATTAAATATTTTTGTAGTGGGGAGTCATATTCAAAAATAACAATTGTAATAAAATGCAATTACATAAGTTTGCAGACTACATTAAATATGTGCTTTTTAACAGCACCTTACAATATCATGAAATAGAAAACCTAGGCCAAACAGTAGCTCAAATTTCTTACATGTAACAATTTTTGAAAGTACCAAGGAGTTCAAATCTGTGTTGAAGTTTCAAAGTATAATTGTTTTATGCTTTAGACCATGGTGGAGAGTTGGTCTGGAGCTTTGCTGATAAATTATAGTGTCAGTAAATGATTATGAGTTATAATTTAATCTGCGGGTAATGAAGCTGTGAAGTCTTTTTAGTGTAATGTAAATACTGATTTCTCATGTTTTCATTCTGTGCTTAATGATCAACTCTGACATAATTCATTTCGTCTTACATTTATTTGTAGATAAGTAAGTTTTCAATTTTTTTATTTTACTTTTATGTCTAACTTACCTCAAGAGGCAGAAGTGTGTTGATGTATAAGTAGCTTGCATGCACGTACCTTTCCCGTTTTTTGACTAACTTGTATTGGAGGACTGTTCTTCCTGTCAGGAACAGCCAGCCTCTTATCTTGTGTTTTTAAGTTTTTTTGTTTTTTTTTACACATGTTGAAGTGAACTCTCTCTAGGTAACTTTGAAAAACTAAACTAATCTGTAATTGAGATTGTACTGTTTCGTTATTGTAAGACAGACAACTTAGCACTTCACCAGTCCTTTTCAATAGGTAATTTTGAAGTTTCAAAAAATTGTATGGCATCTTTTATTCGAAGTATCTCAACAAAAATTGAACCATCCAAACAAATTGTTTGTCATTGTATCTTTTTTTAACATAATAAACTGCAGAAATTACAGCTGTTTGATGCAACATGTGAAACCACTGTTCTTTAAATTACCTACTGTACATAATCTCAATTTCTGCATATTTTAAGCACTAGTTCAATGTTTTATCACGTTGGATAGATCACTCATGTAAACTATTGTAATATGCATTTCAAGCGAAAAAACAAAGAAATGTATCTAGACAGGGAGGAAAAGAACCTACCAATTATAGTAAGAAGTGATGAACCTCTTGTTTCCTAAGAACAAGATGTGACGCATAGACAGATTAGCTATTAGCAGGACCAACAGGGCCAAACAAATCAATGGCCATCTGAACATGACACACAGAGAAATAAGTGTTTGGAAAATAATTAGAGAATTAGTTAATAAGGTTAAAATGACACAAGTGATAAAAAAGATGCTGAGTAAAATTTCTCCTGTACACTAAAAAGTATTCAAATAAACTAGCAAAGCCCATTGTTGTAAGAAAAATCAGGAAATATAAACAAAAAGAAAACAGGCAAAATCATTATGCTAAGACATGTAGTATTGACACACTGACTGCTTATTATCCACAAGTGACAATTGTTGTTTTCACACTTGGCTACAATGAATAGCAAAAATATACTCATTTATACAATCATGACAAGCCAACTGTCCCAATTCATATTTAGTCCAGTACCCTGTAGTGTCTCTGACTCTCTTACCCATAGCAGGGTTACACTGAGCTGGTTTGCATCCTGGCAGTGGTGGGCATTAGGCTTAAACCAACCTGGGATGAGGCATCATCACAGAGCACTCTTAAACACATCCACACATCCTTTTTTATGTTATGCAATATTATCTAAATGGTAGTTTAGGACATTTAGCAACCAGCTATGCTCCAAAGGATGTGAAGTCCTGTGCAGCAAGAATTATAACAAGTGGAAGCAGCACCCATGATTTTTAAAAGAATTACTTTAGTTAGGGGAATTAGATATGTGTGTTATTTTCCATATGCCTGTGTAAAATATTTTTGTCATCTCACTTTCAATGTAGAGATTTAGTATCTCAATAACACTATCACTTCAGCCTCCTGCAAAATAAAGGCAAATTCAAATCCTGTCAGTCTGAACACAGGTATTCAGCACTGGATCAGAAGGATACAGACCACATCTAGGCAAAAGAAATAAAGCAGGAATCAGCTCGGGAGAGGAACATACATGCATATACTGTAACCCACTCACACTGAACCATTTTGTTTTATAATGTGATAAACTATTCTAGAGTCAACAGTTAGCCTTACAGAATATAAAAATATTAAAAATAATAAAGTGTATGATAGTCAAAATACAAAATTTTGTAATAACAGAAGAATTTGCCATGTTCTCCAAATTCCCATAGATTATATAGTAATTCTGATAAAAAATAATTTAAAAATGCATTTTCCTGTACAATAATGAAAAGATTAAAAGGAGAAAGATATTTATTTATGGTAGATAGCCAAAATTAGAAAAAAAAAGTGCCTGCGCTTGGGAAAGCAGATCAAAACCTGGTTCTGCTTCAGCCTCACTACAAACCAAAAGTGAGGGTCCTACCTGCAACCACATGATCATTCAGGAAGTGGACCCCGGAGGCTGAGAATGCTCTGAGAGAATGTTTTGGAACTACAGACTGGGATATCCTGCAGGGATCACATAGTGAGAACATTGAGGAAGTTGTTGACTGCACTACTGACTACATCAACTTCTGCATGGACATTGTAGTTCCAGTAAGAACTGTACACTGCTATGCTAACAACAAGCCATGGATTACAAGTGACCTCAAGGGCCTTTTGAACCAGAAGAAAAAAGGGCTTTTGAAGGCGGTGATCAGCATGAGCTCAAGCGCGTGCAGAAGGAACTCCGAGTCCAACTCAGGGCGGCGAAGGAGCAGTACAGGAGAAAGCTGGAGCAGAAGTTGCAGAATAACAGCATGAAGGAAGTGTGGGATGGGATGAAGGTCATCACTGGCTGCAGCTCGAAGCGGGGTACCACCATCGAGAGAGACGTGAAGAGAGCAAACCAAATGAACAACTTCTTTAACATATTTGACCACCCTAACCCACTCTCACTCTCACCTCGGAGTACTGCACCCTCCACACATCCTTCTGCTGATACCAGCATAGGAGAGACATCCCCACCCATAATTACAACAGCGCAAGTGAGCAGAGAGCTGAGGAGACTTCGTGCCAGCAAAGCAGCGGGTCCAGATGGAGTATCGCCACAACTGCTGAAGGTCTGTGCATTGGAGCTGGGGGGTCCTCTACAGCGCATCTTCAATCTGAGCCTGGAACAGGGGAGAGTCCCGAGGCTTTGGAAAACATCTTGCATCACCCCAGTCCCAAAGGTATCACGTCCTAGTGAGCTGAATGACTTCCGGCCTGTTGCTCTAACATCACATGTGATGAAGACCATGGAGAGGCTACTGCTTCACCACCTGAGGCCACAGGTTCAACATGCCCTCGACCCTCTGTAGTTTGCATATCAGGAGAAGGTGGGAGCGGAGGATGCCATCATCTGTATGCTACATCGATCCCTCTCTCACTTGGACAGAGGCAGTGGTGCTGTAAGAATTATGTTTCTAGACTTCTCTAGCGCCTTCAACACAATCCAACCTCTGCTCCTCAGGGACAAGCTGACGGAGATGGGAGTAGATTCATACCTGGTGGCATGGATTGTGGAGTCCTGCCACATGCAAAAGTTCGCTGATGACACTGCTATCGTGGGCTGCATCAGGAGTGGGCAGGAGGAGGAGTATAGGGACCTAATCAAGGACTTTGTTAAATGGTGCGACTCAAACCACCTACACCTGAACACCAGCAAAACCAAGGAGCTGGTGGTGGATTTTAGGAGGCCCAGACCCCTCATGAACCCCGTGATCATCAGAGGTGACTGTGTGCAGATGGTGCAGACCTATAAATACCTGGGAGTACAGCTGGATGATAAATTAGACTGGACTGCCAATACTGATGCTCTGTGTAAGAAAGGACAGAGCCGGTTATACTTCCTTAGAAGGCTGGCGTCCTTCAACATCTGCAATAAGATGCTGCAGATGTTCTATCAGACGGTTGTGGCGAGCGCCCTGTTCTACGCGGTGGTGTGATGGGGAGGCAGCATTAAGAAGAAAGACGCCTCACGCCTGGACAAACTGGTGAGGAAGGCAGGCTCTATTGTTGGCATGGAGCTAGACAGTTTGACATCTGTGGCAGAGCGACGAGCGCTCAGCAGGCTCCTATCAATTATGGAAAATCCACTGCATCCACTAAACAGTGTCATCTCTAGACAGAAGAGCAGCTTCAGCAACAGACTGCTGTCACTGTCCTGCTCCACTGACAGACTGAGGAGATCGTTCCTCCCCCAAACTATGCGACTCTTCAATTCCACCCGGGGGGGTAAACGTTAACATTATATAAAGTTATTGTCTGTTTTTACCTGCATTATTATCAATATTTAATTTAATATTGTTTTTTGTATCAGTAAGGTGCTGCTGGAGTATGTGAATTTCCCCTTGGGATTAATAAAGTATCTATCTATCTATCTATCTATCTATCTATCTATCTATCTATCTATCTATCTATCTATCTATCTATCTATCTATCTATCTATCTATCTATCTATCTATCTATCTATATCTTGATAAAGCAAAAAAAGAAATAACTTTTTTCCTGTGATAGATGTTACCATTTTGTTACTTTTCTAAAAGATAAGGATTCAAAATTGTATTTGTAAATGTAACTGCAATTATAAACTGGTGTGCTATATGCTTTGTCCTGGATATGACGTTAACCTCCATCTGGCCCTGCAAGCGGTCCTCCAACTTGCAGGGAAATCATTGGGGGTTGGTGGCAGGATTGGCACTCCAGCCACCATAAAAAAAAACAAAAAACTTCACGCAGCTCTGAGATGGCAGACAGGACTCCTTTCTACTCTTTGTAGTTTGTAGCTCTGCTGCAGCTGCCTTTAAGAAGGCTGCTTGCATTATGAAGGGGATGGGGGAAAGCCCTGAGAAGCCCCATCCCTGGAAGAGTCAAAACCATCAGAGAGCCAACAGAGTCAGACTTGTTGGGGATCGGAACTGGTGTGGTGCTGAGGCATCACCCACTGCACGGCAGCACTCATGTCCCAATTTTGGGTGGCCCATTCAGGTAGGCGCGTGAAATGTCTTGTCTCTCTGGCATGGCTATGTGCTGTAGTTATAGCTGAGAAAAAAATGTCATGTTTTCATGGGAAAAGGAGATAACAAAATTCCTGATACAATAGATGACAAAGGGAGCAATGCTAAGCAACAACAAATTATATGAAAAGGCTTGTGAAAAAAGTCACAAGTTGCTTATGTCACATAATTCATGTCTGGTATCCAGTGGTGTGATAAATGTGGTTTATTTTTAGATAAACACACATGTTCGGAACATATGACTCAATACCTGACAGCTGGATTATGCAGCACAAGTATCATGAAATTTTTTTCATGGACGTTTACATGTCCTTATTTACATCCTTTGACAGCCCCAACGTAATCCTAATATTTTACTAAATGATCAGCTATTTTAGGTACTTTTTCCACCATCTGTATTTGCACAATACCTAGGTTTTCTACTTTGCCTTTGTATAAAATACAAATTCCTCCAGTTAAGCCATTCTTTGTTTTGTTTGTTGGAATGTTTAACATCATTGTAATGCTATTTCAGCACAACTAATAGACAGGTGACTTTATGTTCTTCTGCAAGATATTTTAGTATGACCCTAAATTTGTAATTCATCATTCAATTTATTTCAATAGTTCTTTATTCTAAATGTGGTGTTTGTTGTTATAGTCAGAAAGATCAATTTTATGTTTGTGATAGTGAATTTAAAGTTGTTTTAGTCTCACAATACATTAGCATTTTTCCAAAGCTCTAAAGCAGTGCTCCGCAACCGGTGTGCCACGGCACACTGGTGTGCCTTGAGCCGATACAGGTGTGACGCGGTCAAATAAGACAATTTTCTAACTAAATAATATTTCAACGGTCCTCCTTAGAAACACAATAACGAGAATACGTGCAGTGAAATATTCGCGTAAATAGCCTTTTAAAGGTTTCATAATTTTATGTGTCATTTCTCTGAAATAATAAATCCCATCGCCTGGCGCCTGTCGCCTACGACGTAGGCCCTACGTAGTCGCCAGACAACTCCGTAGTATGCTTTGCTAGGTAGAGCGCTCCGTGCCCTCACCTAGATTCAATTCAAGCCGACGTATTAGTCGTGCTACGTCGCATTCACTTGTCTTGCAACAGTAGTTATCATTCATTACTATTAGTTGTGTTGCTGAATTGTGTATGGTTAACGTTCTTCGTGTAATTCATATTTAGTTTTATACCCCTTTAAATATGGATAAATTTTTACGTGGAAAAGATTCGTCTTCACGTACAGATGATGAAGAACCCAGCACAAGTGTTGCAAAAAAAAACAAAGAAGATTGTGAAAAGGAAGTACAACGATGACTACATTCGATATGGATTCTCGTGGTGTGGTGTGGTGACGAAACGGCTCCAAAGCCACAATGCATCATTTGCGGCGATCAGCTATCAAACGAGGCAATGGCACCCAGTAAACTAAATCGCCATCTAAATTCAAACCATCCCAGTTACGCCAAAAAAGACAAACAACTCTTGTGTTAATTAAAAGTGATAAGCGGTCATGCTTAAAAGATCTTGACCAAGAACTTCGGGTTGCGCTGTCAAATATTGAGCCAAATATAAAACTTTTGTGTTCATTGAAACAAGCGCAGGTATCACATTAGTCAGTCATTATGTTATAATAATTATTAAGATTGCATAAAAGTAAATATAGTATAGTTTTTATGTATGTATACTTATAATAAATGTATACTTATAATAAAAAATGAAAATTTATTGTAAAATTTGTGTATTAAATTAATATCAGTGGCGTAGCTGGAGATCATGTTGTCCGGGGCGGTGAAAAATTTGACGCCCCAAAGCTGAAAGAAATGTTTTTTTTGCGCCTCCTCAAGGAACAAAAAAAAAAAGGAAAGTACCGTAGTTTGGACGCCCCTAAATAGCTGGCGCTCGGAGCGGCCCCCCCCCCCCCCCGGCTAAGCCACTGCTATATATTATAGCTTTTGACGTGCCGCGGAATTCTAGGAAGAACTTTGGTGTGTCGTAGGTGAGAAAAGGTTACGGAGCACTGCTCTAAAGGATGAATCACCTTATTAGAACATGGGTGGATGAATAGATGGTGCATCCAGTAAGATTGACGTTGATTCTGAAACACAATTTTTCACCTGGCTACATTCCCATAACTTCTGGTTTTTAATCATATTGCATCATTTTTGCTCAAAGATACCATATTTTATCCTGGTAAGGCAAGTGGAGTTGCCTCTCCTTAAAACATAAACACTGATTTAAATGCACAGTTTCTTTTTAACATGGACCCACAATATAATATTTAAATTCTCTGTCAGTACTTTGATTTGCCTATTCTTACAATTACTAACCAGTGGGAATATACAGTTCAGATTTGCAATGCACTTGCAACTAGGACTACTGTACAGTCCACCACCTTACTGTCAGTGGCTCCATCAGACTTCACCCAGGTTTAACTGTCACTGTAGCCTTCCTATTAAGAGTGTTCTCTCTCCCTCATCTCTGATTGTCCTAACTCAGAAAGAAACTTGGTATGCAGTCCTAGGCAGTTAAACAGAGCAAATGTGAAGATAAGAAAGCAGGCTTTAATAAATTTTAATCTTAAACTGTTATTCAAATATTAGTGCCATAAATTAAAGCAAAGTGTGACAATATACATCATATAACCTGTTACTGCTAGATGTTTAGTTTTTCCAGGTGGCTTATTTCTTGCATTGCATGAAGTGTCAGCAGTAACTCTGAGCATTCTTGAATCAACTTTCTCCCTTTTCATTTCCTGCCTTCTATTTCTTCTTCTCTTTCTGGTCAGATCTTTTACTGATCTTATAAAGCTATTTGCCAATATCCAAAGTTCATAAAACTAAATTTATGTTTCCAAAATTAGCTGCTTTAGCTCATACTTCTGACATCATAAATGGAAGCCAACATCACACCATGCCTGTATAAATTAGAAGTGGCTTATGAAACCATAGAGACATTGTTGTAGCAGTTCGGCATAATATACTTGATTTAAAAAAGAACAAAGGATACCTTAGACTTGGAATGCCACAGAGCATATTACACTTTCTACTTAAACTAGTTTTAAAAATGTTAATGTAATTCATGAGCAAATACAAAAGCATTAATAGATAAGGTAAAATTTTCACTAGTCAGGTAACAACCTGTTTTAGCATAACATGCTGTTTCAGCTTAGAAAAAGAATAAAGTTTCTTTGTAAAGTCCACTTTTTAAATATTACAATTAAAAGTCTGCTCTTTTCAACAGATGTCCATAGACATCAGCAAAACAGTGAAGTTTGGAGATCCTCAGATGTTGCTATATAACACCTTTGAAATCCCTAAATGAGCTTTAGTGTTGCTTTGTGTATTTTAATGGATAACTGTTACAAGTGAGGTTCATGGTGCTGTGCTTTTTGAATGAATAATTGTGTGCAGGCTCCAGGTAGGTGCAGGTGTTTGGAGTGCTTGGCTGATCATGTGAGTGAATCGGTCAAGTGTTTCCTTCACACCTTACAACAGGTGATTGTAGCACCTGCACTCAATTGGTGCATAAAAGGGAGCTTGCACATCAAATGTGGAAGAGACAACAGGAACAGAGTTTAGGATCAAGGTAGGTGGTTAGGTGCAAGTCCCTGCAAGGGAAGTGTGTGGCCAGTGCTCAATTGGGCTGAAGAGTTTCACTACTGCTGAGCACCTAACGGTTCAGGAGAGACCTATGCACCCGGAGTAGGCTACCGCAGACGCTGGGGAATGATGGCAGGAGTAAGAGCAGGGCTCGCGGTGTTGTCCATGTAAGGCCGGAGAATGGCAGCGAGGGACATGAGCTGGATTTTAATGGTTGACTGCACCTGTCAACATGCATCTCCTCATGCTGCAAGACCCTTATGGGGTCAATAGAGAAGATGTTATTTTAGAAAGAGGCACAGGGGCTCATGTTTTTATAAAAGAAGACCTGCCTGTATTTTAACCTTGCTTTAAAGGATTATTTATTGTTTATTGCATTGTACCTTATTTTTTAGGGATTAGTTATTTATTCAGGCACTGCACTTTTGTACATGGGTTATTTTAAATAAAAGCACCAGAGCACTTGTACCTACTCTTGCTTACTGTGTGTAACCTCATTTGTCCAGCTCACCCTTGGTTTCATTATGGATACTTCTGGGTTCAACCTGCCAGGTCTGTGGAGCCAACACAGACCGTCACAGTATCAGCAACAATGCAGATTACTGTAGCCTTAAATATTTTCCATTTTTAACTGGCTTTGCTACAATAAAATTATGAAATCCAAATATTTAATATGGTTTTATAAGCATCTTTAGATGCTGGTACAGCACTGTGTCTGAGATATTCTGAAGACTCTTTAGACTGACATGGTTTAATACATGAATTTGCATGAGTAATATCAAACTGAATATGCTGCGTATATTTACATATTTGAAAGCCTTTCGTGCTTTGTCTTGGTGATTGGCTCGATGATTGCTTAAAGTGATACTCAATTATTTCAGCATAGCCCACATAACCTCATTTACTGAGATAACAAAGCTTCTGATTCACTTACTTTAAACTCTATTACTTGGATAGGTGGTGGCCCTTCACTACCATAAACAAGTCAGAATATGAATGGGTGGGTGGGTTTATAAGGGAATTTTATTTATCTAATTTTTTTCCACGGACGGCACGGTGGCGCAGTGGTAGTACTGCTGCCTCGCAGTTAGGAGACCCGGGTCCTCCCTGCATGGAGTTTGCATGTTCTTCCCGTGTCTGCGTGGGTTTCCTCCGGTATCCTCCCACAGTCCAAAGACATGCAGGTTAGGTGGATTGGCGATCCTAAATTGGCCCTAGTGTGTGCTTGGTGTGTGTGTGTGTGCGTGTGTGTGTGTGTGTGCCCTACGGTGGGCTGGCACCCTGCCCAGGGTTTGTTTCCTGCCTTGCGCCCTGTGTTGGCTGGGATTGGCTCCAGCAGACCCCCGTGACCCTGTAGTTAGGATATAGTGGGTTGGATAATGGATGGATGGATGGATTTTTTTCCACTTGCATACATTTTTCCCCCATAAACAGTACCTTGGTCAGTAAATATAAACATTTCCTTTTTGAAAGGTAATGATTAATCTTGACAAAACAAGAATCTCATTACATTGCAGTGCCCATAGAGGGGTTGGGTAGCCTAGAGCAGTTGAACATTAGGAGAATAGTTTTAATAAGAACTACACTAGTGTTTCACAAATTTTAAAATAACAGGATACTCTAAAATTTGTTTGTGCCATCTGCTTTGTGTGAAAAGTTGACACACTTCTGACCATTATGAGATCCTGTGACACCTGACTTTGGGAGGGTATGTTCTCCTCTGTCTGCTGTGGAGGCTCCACCTTGTCACACTGCAGCATTTAATACAAATGTAAATATCATGTGACCTGCCCTTGCCCACTCTTACCATAAGTGGTTTAAAAGGACCGCAGGTTTATAGTTTGTACAATTAAATAATATATAGACACATATTCAAAAGTTTGGAGTCACCTGAAAAAATTCATGTTTATTTGTAGCACTGCAACATCAAAAGATGTTATGTGTTTTCTACTGTCTGTCTAGTTTGCTTGTGTGGGTGTTAGGATAGCCCATAGCTGATGATAGACCGTGGTGCACTGGAAGGTGGGACATCCGGTTTCTTTTTTCTAGAGAAATTTGCATAAACCGCACCATTCTTCAAAAGGAGGGAGGACAGCTATCGAGAGGACATAATATGGAGAAGATCTAACTAAACAGATCAGCATCTGCCTGGGCCATGGGAAAAGGTTCTGCAGCTCCAAAAAGAACTGTCTGGTAGGAGGAGGTCAGCGTTTCACTGCTGGAGTGCAAAAGTTGCATTCCGTTATCACTAGTGGATTTCGGGTGAGCTCACGAAGACCTTTTGGGTTTTTTTTCTTTTTTTTTTTACAATGGCACAGACTGATTGTAGAACATTTTTCAGTTAACACTTCAACTATTTGGGGTCGGCTAGTATTCTACACTTTATTCACATGCTGTTAACAGTTTCCAAGAACTTTGGACTTGTAAGTGAATTTTGCAAGGGGACTGGGGTGTGATTTTTCCATTGTATATATTTTTTACTTGCATGTATAGGGGTTATTTTGGGTTGGGGGCGGGCAGGAAAAGGATTGTGGCTGTTTGTCATCTTCTTGACATTGTTTTTTGTGTATTTCTCATTGCTTACAGATGTTGCATTATAGCTGTTTTTTTTTATACTGTATATATTTTATTTGTCTGTTTGAACTGAACATTTCAAGTGGGGTACGTATGGCAGGGCAGTGCAATATGCAATATTGGCCTATCCTGTTTTTTCAGCTGCCTTCCAGTTAGGAAGGTGAGCGGTAGCAGTCGGCCCGTCTCATTGTGTTGGGGCCAATTTGTTACACAGGCACCTTTAAACTGATTTAAAAATATAGTCAAGACAATACTAATTTGGCAAATACTGCTTGAAATGACTCTTTTATGATTTTTATTTACATACTAGCTGTGTAAGCCGTGCTGTAAAAAGCAAGGGGTCCTAGAATTGTAAATTAGCGGCGGGATGAAAAGTAAAATGGGTACCGTTTTGCCAATGTTAGCGGCTAAGTGACTTTGTCTTTCTTCTGTGGTTTCGTTTTACTGACGCACTGGCTCCGCTTGTGTTATTAGCGGCTAAACGAGTTGTCTGTTTCCTTGGAGGCGGAGCCCTTACCCCGACACCACCTCTCACTTCCGGGCCAGACAGCCACACACACTTCTATGCCTAGACATTTATTATAAGATGACTGCAAAGCCAAATTTTCAGCAGCCATTACACCATGTTTCGAATGCTAGAGTACATCATCCATTTGAAAACAACATTGTGAAAGTCAGCACAGATTTACAGTGAGAATTGTCCGTTAAATTTATTCACTGGAAAATCTGCCCAAGATAAGCCCCTACCTTGCTCCTATTGCTTTTGTGTTAGTTCTTGGCTTCCCTACAAAACAGACAGCATTTCGACAATTGATGATCTAATAAACTCTATTTGTTTGATGGAGATTCTGCAGAGTAAGAGAATAAGTGGTAAATATCATGGAGAAAATTACACATATTTAGGTGCATAAAAATATAATAGTAATACAGGTTTTTCAAATTAGTTTGGCCTCAAAAACAAAAGTTTAGAATATTGAATATGGCATGAGTCATACTTTAAAATGCATGGATTCTGTTCTTTATGAATTCAAAATTGTTTGAGAGTTTAAAAAGAGTTTATTCAGTAATCTTTTCCTTGAACTTCATGTGAGTTTACAAAAGCATGTTTATTTCCACAAAATTCTTAGTTTAAAAAACCCTTACAAAAGTATAAATAATGTGTCTGATAAATCACACTGCATGACTTAGCAAGGAACAGCAACAGAACGAGCTAGCCTCCTACTATGTAGGTGAGTCAGTACATGAGCAGCATGAATGTAAAGCACGACTCTCAGATTCTGCCTGGATTTTGGTTTAGCATGTGATGGCTTTTCTTAGGAAGAAAAACAATGTCTTGATTAAATGAAATATTAACAATTAGAACACAAATGGCAGCTTAGGATGGAAAACAAAATTGATCACTGTAAATGACAGGCATTATACATGAATGCATGATTTCATTATTTGAATTAAAAATGTATAAAAGGTCATCCATAATATCAAAGGTACATATTTTAAGACAATTTTATGTTACTTGTTTCACAGTCATATTGTAGGTTTGAAATAAAACTGTGAATTTATTAAATAGTGAATGAGCACACTTTCTTTTAATTTACTAATCATTTTTATAGAAAATATATAAAATAATTGTAAAAGTGGAAATAAAATGTCTTTTTTTATAGCTCAGTGCTTTTTGTAGATTTCAGAACATTTAAAATCTTTGCCAGACCTCTTTAACTAAAGCATCAGTGAATGATCAAATCATGCATCTCAACATTAATGCTTGGGTGAATGTAGAAATACTAGAAGGCTGCACTGGAGTTGGTTTGGTCATTTAGAAACCAACTGTATCTGTGAATTTCATTTCTACAGAGATCACTTAATTTCATGCTGCTCTGGCCTTGAGATTTATTTCATTATGCAAATTAACTATGTTTTATCATGCAAAACTATAAAATACTGTATGGGTTTCATTATTTAGTAGCACATATTAGTTGTCTGTATATCTGCATTTATTTAGCTGTTACAATATACTTACATAGTTATAGCTGAATATATTGAATATTAGAAATTATACCTATATAATTGCAAATCCAGTTTGGATTTTGTGTATAGCATCTTAAAATGGAATCCATCATTGCTGCATGGGTGTCGTAAGCTGAACCACTGCCATGCTATTTATCCTGACGGATAGATGTATTATCTGGCCCTAAGCAGTTTGAAAGCTGAACTCTTAAGATTGTAATAGTCATCACTTTCAGTTTTAAAACAAATCATATACTGTATATGGTGACTCAAAACAAAAGTTTTGTCAAAAAAGTAAAGTAATGAATGCAGTTGGTTACCTATTATATTTTATTGTGTACATAAATCACAAATAGATATAATAGACATACACTTGTGATTAAAAATACTACAGGATGCCCTTAACATATTTTTGGTTGTTTAATATTTTCCGGAGTGCTGTTTGCAATATATTTGTAAAACATCCAGACATTTAAGATACGTGAAGCTCGTACAATGTCTGCTTACTTCTTATTTGGAGGTACTGTAAATAACTAAACATAAGAGAATTTCTTGAATTAATATATAATTCTAGAGAATGTTTATTTTGATAATTTACTTGTAAGGAAACTTAAAATTGCATACAAGGTATATGAATGTTGAAATTTACTGAACATGCATAATGTATTGTGTGCACTCAGTCACAGTGATATGGTAACTTCTAAATGGGAGTAGCCTGTCCTGTGAGTCTAATATTTTCATTCCTCCCTACACTACAATCAAAAGAAGTAGCTTTTTTAAATTGTGAACACTACCATATTGTTTAGGTATAATATGTTGTACTATCATAGATGAAGGGATTACTAAAACATTATTGCCTTAGCTATATTCAATTTGAGATGGAAAGTGAAATGTAATATTAAAATGAAAAACTGATTTCATCAAGGATTAGAATGTCACATCCTTCTTCTTCTTCTTTTTCTTTCTCATCATTTTTTCCCACTTCTTCGTGGTATCAATGTGCTTGATCAACCTTCTCTAAACAGCACAGTCCTGAACCTTCATGTTAGTCAGGCCCTTTTCCTTCAGATTTTCTCTTACTTTATCCATCCACCTCCACTTTGGCCTCCCTCGCTTTCTCTTCCCCTTTCATTCCCATCACTCTTTTGCCCGCATATTCATTGTCTCTCCTCATCATATGTCTATACCACTTCAACCTACTTTCCTGTACTTTCTTAGATATCTCTCCCACTTTTGTTGTACCTCTGTTTCATTTCTTATTCTGTCTTTTTTGCAGCTCCACACACCCATCTCAGCATTTCTGCCACATCTGATGTTTACTACTGTGCTCCCTTTACTGGACATATCTCAGCTCCGTGCATCACTGCTGGTCTTACCACTGTCTTAAAAACCTTACCTGTAACCTTCACCTCAATTTTCCTACCATACAATACTCCTGATAACTTCTTTCAATTGTTCTTTCCACATTGTACTCTATGGGTTTTTCTGCATTTAGTTTTCCATGTCGGTCTACCACTGATCCTAGAAATTTAAATTTATCCACTCTTTTCAATAGCTCTCACTGCAGGCAAACTTCTGAATCCTGACCCGTTATGAAATCCCATATATTCTGTTTACCTTTTTTATCTTTAGTCCTCCATCTTCCAAAGTCCTTATCCATTCTGTGATGGTCTCCTTGCTTCCTCTTCCATACTGGGAGCCTCTTGAACCTGACACCGTTGATAACGTAACCGGATGAGCTGTGATGATGAAGGCAAAACACACTAAGCATAGGGATGGTGAAAAGTGCAAGTGCTTTTATTATAAAAAAAATCCAAATGTTGTCCAAAAAATGCTGTGCTCAAAAAAGTTCAATTTATAAATAATCCATAAAAAAATTAAATGGTAGAAGTCAAAATCAATAAATAGAAAAAGAATCAGTTAAAAATGAGGTTAAAATTTAGACAGGAGTCTTCTTTAAAATGCTCAGTCCCCGGTGCTTCCCTTTAACAACTTCTCCGGCTTATCCGTCTAGGACCTCACAGCACGGAAAGATGTCTATCAACAGGCGCAGACACCTATCAATCTTGGCCTGTGTCCCCGCTGCCCAATCCACGGCTTTCCATGGGGAGCCACCAGACCCTGCTCCCACGGCCATTGGTGCCAATCCAGGCTCCACCTGGCAAAAGCATGCCATCCTGCCACTGCTGCCAGTCACAGGCTCCACCCAGTGAGAGGATCCTCCTGAGCACTATGATCCCTCCTGCTTCCTGGATGCTCAGCAGGAGTAATCCTTGAGCTCCCCTCATGAGCACTGGCTGTATGCTACACCTTTGGCACCATTCCCGTCGACCTGCTTCTCTCCTAAGCACCTCCTCTCCATCCTTTAACCTCTGATCTGACCTTCGTTCTGTCCTTTCTCTCTCTGTTTCTGTTCCTTTCTGTCCCCCCCACTAACACTTGTGCCTTTTTAAATGGGGATGTGGCACAGCCATGGCAAAAATCAGCTCCCAGCATAGTGTCACGGACAATCCTACACCTGCGCACCATGCAGGACCGCCCACACCCATATCATGCACGGGAACCGCTCTCCCCACACTATCATGTACCCTCCCTACAAAGAAGTGAGTGCAGCGATTATTTATTTAAACTGCCAATCTGCTGCGGACCTCACTTTACCACACATTCTTACAAATTCCTCTCCACTTCTTCTTTTCTGGTGCTACACAATACAGGTCATCTGCAAAATGCATTCACCAGGGGAATTGGTCTTTCATCCCATTACTCAACACATCCATAACCAGATCAAAGAGGAACAACACTGCTTTTAACCTGAGTTCTCACTTTCACATATACTGTATCCTGGACAATCCTCACATACTACTCTGATACTCCTTTCTCTCCCATGGAACCCCAGACTTCTTGACATGGCACTCTGTCATAAGCCTTCTCCAAATCCATAAACACCGTATGCAAACCTTAAAATAGAGAGGGTTAGGGTCAGGAAGGGCATCCGGCTGTAAAACTTTAGCCAAAACCTTTCATTGTGTGGTGGGTACAGTAACACGCTATCAGCGCATGCTCCCAACTTTAATGAAGTTTCCTGTATTAGAAAAAAATATTTTTTCTTCTTACTTTCCATAATGTTGCTGTCTGCCTGGCACATGTGGATTGGTGATCGTGGGTGTGAAGACAGAGCGAAACTGTGCATTCACATATAAAAACTACGAAAGTATTGTCATATGGTGTTTAAATATCCATTTCTAAATTTAACTGTGTCCAGTGCCAGCATAAATTTCTTAAGACTCATATCCCAGCATGGAAGACATTTGCTTTTCATGCCCCAGGGTAAATGAAAATGAATTAGATGTTCTAGCCACATTGACTTTTTTCATTATAACATTATAATGGTAGGAAAATAAGAAATAAATATCGTGGGAATTAAATTAAATATATAATCCATTCATCTGGTTTCCAACCATGATAATCTAATTCAGGGATGCTGGGGCCTGCAGCTTATCCTAGTAGCATTATACACAAGGCAGAAACCAGTGGGACACACTCAAACAAACACATAGCCAATTAAAAGTCATCAATGAGTAATACAGTATGTTGAATGTAATATTTAAATAGATTTGAGTATCCTATTTTTGTGTAGTTTCCCTTACTAACAAGTGATTTTTTTTTCTTTCAGTGGTCCTCCAGGTATGCAGTCTTGTCCTCTATCCCATCAAGTTCATCGAATCTGTCATCTTGAAAATATACCATGAGTTTAACTGGGGCTATGGGCTTGCCTGGGGGGCTACCATTTTTTCATTTGGTGGTGCCATTCTCTACTGCTTGAATCCCAAGAATTATGAAGACTATTACTAGAAATGTCTTTCCGTCCAGCTTCAACCACAAGGAGGATTATGAAGAATCTTATTTTTATAACACTCTGTTCTATATCAGGAGTTAAAGCTGCTCACCTGACCTTCTTTGCCTTTGGCTACAAACAATACAGTATCTAACAAAGACACTTGAGTAGTGAAGAAGCAACCTGCAAGCAAACCTTAAAAAAAAAAAAAAAAACTTTTTATTTTTCCTTTTAGAGTTTAGCTGTCTGAACTACTGAAAAAGACAAAATTGATCACTTTTTAAGATGACAGGGATAAACTAACTGAGGAAAACAAGAATGGTCCTAAGTGTTTTTTTCATTTTCATTACTGTGATAACAGAATTATTTCATAGCATATTTTTTCATCACACTATGACAAGGAGACAAAGATGTGGATTTTGCTTATATGCTGTCAGAGGTATTTTACCAATGTAAGAGTTTTCGAACTCCAATTTTAAAACATTAATGGTGGCAAAACTTTGGAAGATATTCTGTTTTTTCTTTCCTAAATGATTCAGTGTCTGCTAAATAAAACACTTCATAGTTGAATTCATCTAGACAGAAGAGAAATTCATCTAAAATTATGAAATTGGTGGTTATCATAAAATGTTGTGGTATAGTTATCCACTTTGTGGAAATTTCATTGGAACTAATCCATCTTAATCTGAAGAGAGGACCTGATGTACCCTCTAGCGTGAGGTGCATAGAACAGGTTTGGAAGGTTCAGTCTGTATCATATTTTATGAAGGCAAACAGTGTACTGCTTGTAAACCCATATATGAAGGCTTGGCTTTCTGAGGTGTATTTTATTATTTAATTTAGTGACATATTATGTAGGTAAAAATTAAAGAAAATATTACAATTAAAAGAAATTTTATTTTATTTTATTCTGGGATGGAAGGGGAATCTCCTTAGCAGTATGAAAAAAATACCATGTCTTTTGTTTTAAGTATGTTTCTGTATTCATTAAATGCACAGAATGGTTTGACCAATTCACAAACAAGACCAAGTGTAATTTTGATAACAGGGTTTACATTATAGTAAATGTGATCTCTAAAATATAAAATTGAAATGCACAATTCTCCAATCTTTTACACTATTTAGTTTATAGTCCCCCAATATGATGATTTTATGACACAGTTCAAGACAATAATAGTAATCAGTTTGTTGTTTTCAAGCTACGCATAATAAGTGGATATTATGTGAGTTAAAATGTTTAAAACATCATTCAAAATAAAAGATAAAAAAACTTATATACATTATAGCATCCTTGACAAACGAACACAAAGACTGTTAAATGGGTGAACCATACCATCTCTAGGGTCTTGATATTTCTCACAATTCAAAAGGCCTTCCTCAGGTTCTTTTTTGGATTGCAGTAGCCACTCTGTTGTTGTAAGTTTTGTTTTAGGTATGAACGGAGCCTCAAGTAGACCCTTAGGCCGGCTTTCTGAGACTCACAAGGCTTAGTGGTGACACAGACCTTTGTTTAGCTTCTTCCATGTAGTAATGTGACAAGTGGCTTTTATTCTGTCCTCATTATAGGACTAACCCCTGTGAAGTCCTTCAGTAGAGAGAGAGAGGGGGGTTAGGAGCACGCGCCGATACAGAACATTGTCACACCCACCACATGACAAACCAACTCAGGATCCCAGATGAGGGCCCAAGTGCAGCCATGCAATGGGCGAGAAGACAGATAAAATGTGACAAAAGTTCTGTGAACGTATTCAATGGGTAACATTATTTACTATTTAATGTTAGGCTTAGATTAAAAGAATGTGAGTGTACCAAAGCACATGATCAGAAAGTGTCCCGAAATCAAGTGTGTACACTTCTTAATTAATGACCTGTTGGAAGATGTTTTGTCTGAATGTATTACAAAATACTAAGTAATCATTTTGCATTACGATTTTCATCACTGAATATAAAAACATCAATTGCCGCGTGATGAACTGTTTAAATACTACAGACTAAATATGGTATTTTGGTCTTTGGAGGTCTAGGGCAACTGTGTTTGAACAAACTTATTGATGTGTGGGTGCTGGAAGCGGTGGTACATGGATTACATTCTACTGGCATTTGTATGTTCTTTTCAAGATTGTGTAAGGTTCTTGGAGTGACTTAAGTTTTTTTTTCCTGTGTTTAAAGGCGCACATCAGGTTGACTGCCGTGAGTGTATGTGCACAGACAAAGAGACTGGTACTCTGTTTTGGACAAATTTATACTTTTAGGTGAGGGTAGGCTGGATTACTTGGTTTTATTAATGACTACAGTATTAAGATGGGGGATGATACCTATAATTTAACTGGTAATAGATGGCTCCTTTAACAAAAAGGAAATCCTGCTATCATTTAGCTTTCCTAAGCTTTTAGCAGTGTATATGAGATTAAATAATATGAAAGCTGAACCTCTGGGATTATCTGTGGTCAAGTCCAACCCAGTTGATCCAATGTAAACTAAAGTTTTACATATAATAAAGAGACAACTTGCTCACATTTCAAGAATAATTACACAATAAACACTTTACATTCGAAGCAGAAAGAGCCCCATTCAGTTTTCTTATGTTTTTTTGTTTTCCAAAAGTGAGAGGGATCTGTGAACACAATATACACAAAATCCTTAATTCACCAATATCACATTTCTTACCATCCCAAATGGTGTCCATAAGACACTTCAGTCATCTTGCCACACATGTAATGTGATCATTTCTTCCTCTCTATTTAAGCCGGCACGAATCCCCTTGGACTTTCAGAATAATATGTAGGCTTCAAAGAAACAAAGTTCTAAGGTCCCATTTTTCTATAAAACTACCTAAACAACTCTTGCATTATGTTGAAGTTTAAACAGGAAACACTGGGGAAAACAAAAAACAAATTAACACATATAGCATTTTATACTTAATAGGTAGGTTATTACAAATCTGTTTTAGAAAATATTTTGGATGGAAACAGATATTGCGTCTCTGATTATGTGCCTCTATTTACTATTAGCATTCAACATTTTTTTCCTTTCTGTGTTTTTACATTACGCTGTACATGAACTCATGGAAAGTGCAGTGGAGCAGTGTATTTAAAAAATTACTCATGACAAAAGCACCATAATAGTCATTCGGCATTTTTTTACATGGCCGTTAATTAATTTGAAATTACATTAAATCACAACTAGGACATGTGTATTTAAAACACTATTTACTTATGTTTTTTTTCACACTATATACACAAACACAATTATTGTGTACAGTATTACATTTATAGTACTTGATGGATATTTAAAACTTGTGGTTGACAAATTTCATGTAATCCTTCACTGTGGGTAAAGTTTTTTTCAAAGTGACTTTGTTTATGTTTGACTTCTCAAATATACTTACTCTTGTTAGATTTAAGTGCTTTTAATTTTGCATCATCCATTTATAGTATGTTAGAAGACTTTGATAAATATCATTTAAACAAATACAAATTCTACAAAGAATCACCTACACCTAACTTGTGAATTCTGTCTGCTGCATGTTACTTTATTATTGTACTTACAGTAATCAATTCATTGTTTTGATATTCCAGCAGTTTAACAGTATTGATATTAAACATTATTTTTTAACATTATACATTATCAAAATATATATATATTTATGTCACAAACATACAGCAGTTCAAATTAGGTGTCAGTGAATCAGAAGGAAAAAAGGCTTTTCACTAGCATAGTGTATTATTACAGGGCACTGTAATGGCTACAGATTTTGTTTCAATTTTATTTTACTTGTGTTTCAAGTTAGGAAAAACTCATTGGAATCTTAATTTTTAAGGCATCTGTTCTACATACTAGGCTGATTGAATAGTCTTTTGTTATGTTTCTGTAGTTGAAGTCCATTTAAGACAGAAACAAGGGCCCACTTTGCAACGCAAAGGGTTATGAGAATGCAGAGCAAATGATCAAGTCACGTAGTTGAAAAAGAAAGGTTCATAACTTTACAAATGTAACTGAATGAAATATTAGGAAAACTTAGCTATTAGATAACCAAACAAGCTTGATGGAGTGAATGGTCTCCTTTTAATTTGTCTGATTCTTATGTTCTTAAATCAGCCATTTCCAATAGGAGAAATGTATTCTTGAAATACATCTCTATAACAGCAACATTCTCTGCATTTTCAGATAAGACTAGCAGCTTTGTAAATTAGGAACAATGTCAGTTCATATTGTATAACATTGAGACATTCATGCATCAGTGCCTTTACTATTGTCGCTTACTCTATGAGAGTTCCATAAGGGTTTTTAGGCCAGCATTTTTATTTATAATAGTTCTATCTTTCTTCTTGTGCATGTATGTTTTTATTTTTATTTAAAGGCACATGAGGATGTATAATGCTGTTGATTCCACATGTTTTCAGTTCTCTTCCACATATTTTTGTTTTAACCCCACTGAGACATTATCACGAAATATTTCAGAGCCACCTTTGACATTAATATTGGAATATATTTAAACTTACATGGTGACAAGTTCTAAAAGAAAAAAATATATATACTGTATCTCTGTGTGATTGATGTCTTTTAATATAATTGCAATACTATGGATTAGCACGTTGCTGTACATTGTCAAAGAAGCAACAATTAGATCGGTATATGAGGTCTAACTGTATGGTCGGCAATGCTATTTATTCAGATCGCCTGTATTTTTTGTACTCAATTGTGCACACTAACCTCTTGCCTCTGTGTCTTTGATATTGCCTCGGACTGTGCCTAGAATTTTTAAATGTTTTTTTTTTTTTCTTTTTTTACTGCAGGTTTCAATTTTCCTTATGTATTGGTTGAAGTTAAATTTCAGTTGTAGTGTACTGATTATTTTTTTTAGCTATGTCTTTGACACAGATTGCTGTTTTCCACTTATTATTTTTTCTTCTCTAAATGAATAATAAACTTGTTTAAGGTATTCTTGTTGTTTGTTAGTTTACAAACATCTTTGCATTTATTGAATAAATGCAGAGATGAAGGAGACATATACCTGAAGTTATGACCGAGATACACTATAATTTCTGTGCAGCCCTGTTTGTTCATCGTGATCAACATCCATCCAAACATCATGGCTAAAATTCATATTTACCCAGTTTATACTGTGCACAAAAGTTCAAGCTGTTATATTCAATGAATGAACAATTATATTGGCATTACATTTCCCTATTTTGTTTTTATTGATTTTAAACCAAGCCACATTTAATACAAAACTGTCAAGGATGGTTATTACTATGCAACATATTTTAATGTTTTATGTATACAGTGTTATTTTTTAGATACAGTATTATTATTACTGTGCCAGTGTTGTATTTTTACTTAGCATAGTACTTATGTCTCTTTCTTTTGACATGGGCAGTAAACTCCTGGAAATCGCCTGTGTGAGTGTATTACAGAGCATTATGAGATACTTGGTTTATGATATCTGCACTATATTATATTTAGCACAAGACCACTAGTGTACAAAATGAAGCTTGTCAATAGAGACTGCAGTGCCCTTTTACTTGTATGCCATCTAAGAAACAGTTTTTATCAGCTTATTACTTCTGTGAAATCCCCTAGCAAACCACAGACTTCCCTTTAACCAGCTCTTCACTCTGAGAATAAAGCTTCTGAGACAAGCTACAGCGGCAGCTACAGTAGAATCTCACAGACACCTCTGTTTGCTAAAGTATAAAAGTAGTTTAAGAAGCATGGCCAAACGAGCCGTCATCTAGTGTGCTCATACTCTCTGTGTCATCTGCATGTGAAGTCTCTGACCATATGTTTTCCACAACACATTCTTTATATAAAAAAAGAGAGATCCACTGGTTTGAAAGCTTTAACTTTTCAGCTGGTGTCACGAATAGGTATTCAGACCTGTTTGCTGAATGTGTTCTTAAAAAACCTGTTCATGTCAGTCAGTTATAGCTCGGAGTGGGAAGCAGAGCCACAAGCTGTTGTTCTAAGTTTAAATAAAGTTTTATTACTTTCTTATAAACTGGAGGCAACAGAGCTAGGTAGTGTGTTAATTAATCATATAATGCAGGAAGCATAAATAACTGTTATCTGTTGGCTAAGGAAAAGATTTTTTCACAGCTCTGTGTGGAGTGTTTCTGTTAGCTTAACAAATAAAGAAGACAAAAGAATTGATTATTCACACCTTTATAGGTGATACTGCTTCTCTTAGGTCAGACTGTTTCACTTTTTAGCTCACCATTGGTCCTTTGGGAGCAGAAATACTGCATATTAACATTAATACATATTGCAAAAACTTAAAAAAAAATAAAGCACTGTAAGATCTCAGTAATGAGCATAAAGGCTGAATAAAACAACAAAGTGGCACAGAAATCTCAAATAATACTCTATATAAAGTAATACTGTATACATAAAATATTACATGATAATATATTGCATAGTAGCAAACCCTTATCGATGCAAATGGAAAAGGAACTATTTTAATTACATTTAATAATACAATTCTACAAAATGAATGTTCAGCATATTATGAATTTATATTTGAAGCTGCCATGCTTGATTTTGTACAAGAATTAAGTTTTTTCTTCTGTCCTTTTAAACATTAAATGGTACCATACGCTTTTGGACAAAACTCAATTAATGTACCAATGTTGATCAATTTAGTAAATTTGTTTTCAGAGTTTTGCCTTTTAAAGTAATGATGTTGTTTAAAAAAAATTACCATTTAGTCAAATAATAAATTGATATATTGTTGGCACAACTATATTTGTCTCCGGTTTTCAAGTTTGTTATATCTAAAATAGGGTTTCCTTGAGTTTTATGCATGACTTTATTATTACTGGTCAAAAAATAGCCGTAGCATAAATAAAAATGATATGTAAATGTGAGTGTTTGAGCTGATTACAAGTTAGCTTTCTTACTGAAATCATTTAGACTTGCTTTAACAGCACTGTAATAAAAGTACATCTTTAAATAGTAGAACCAGTACAACAGCTGGCATCTTCTCCTTCTCTATGGGATCCGTAAGTAACTTTCAGCACTGACATATAATAATAATAATAATTTTATTTATATAGCACCTTATCATACATTTACATTCAACTCAAGGTGCTTTCTAAAGATTAATAAAAAAGAAAAATAATAAACACATGATGCAATGCAGTACTGACTAATAATAAGCAAAACTCTTAAGTCTTTATACCTGCAGGTAAAAGCTGAACTTCCTAGCCCATCAGGAATAAAAGCACATGAATTTGAACCCGGAGATTGTGCTGTAATGAAAATCTACAAACAAAGGAATTGTCTGACTCCATGGAGAAACAAGCCATCCCAGGTACTTCTAACTGCTAAAGCCTTGCAGAAACGTAAAGGGAGACCAAACTGAGTCCATGGATCTCACTGCTGAAAGGTTCCATCTCCAGAAGGGGGATTAGGCCATGGATCAGACCATCGACCAAGTGGTAACTGAACCTCCATTTGTTGCAGCATACTCCCAAGTTCCATTTAAAGGAATCATAGGGTCCTAATACAAACAAGCCAACTATATGTTTAAGATGTTATGGGATGGTAGCCTCTGTCACCGAAAAAAGAAAAAAATGATTTAATAGGTCCTGAATCATAGAAACCATCCGTCTGCTTTGTATAAACAGTTTTAGATATTAACATCCTTTACCTTGGGGTTGTTGGAACCCAAGACCAGACTAATGTATCATATTGAATCCTCACTATAGAAGGAATTTTTTCACAACCTAATATCTATTATTTTACAGCATCATCTTTCAAGGAGAATTTGAACTGTGGGGCGATGGATGATAGAGGAGGAAAAGTTAATTATCTGCAAGTTCAACAAAGGAATTGAACCCTTTACATGAGCAACATATGCTTATGGAATATTACTTATTACTAGTTGTGACTATTGTTTTGTTAATGAAAATAATACATGGTAATCGAAATTCCACAGCTTCTGGTAGACTTTTTTGAAATTAGGAACAATTAACAAAATGTTTTTTTTTTTTTTTTGTGAAGAGTATTTGCTATTAGCAAAAAATGCTATGAAACAGTCCCAATGTTTAACCAAATTCTGTATCATTTTTACATTAAAACAAAGTAAGCAAAACAAAAGGTGAGATGAAATTTTATATCATTTAGGGGTGCCGTTCAATCAAGATGTGTTACTGTTGTAATTATCATCCAAATTAATATTTGGCCTCAGTAATGTAATTTTTAAGTATTTAGTATAATAGTAATTAAAATTCAAAAACAATAACCAAGGAATGTGAAATTCTAAAACACAAATAAAAAGTATACAGAAAATGGGGAATTAAAGAAAAGCACAAAAAATAAATAAAAGAACCTGAAGAAAAAGTCAAAAACTGAATCCAAAAATCCTACTTGTTAAAACACCAAAAGTTAACTTCCCAAAACCTAAAAGGCCATAAAACCACAAACACATTTTCAAAAAGCAGAATTGAGCAGAAAGTAACTTAGCTAATGCCACTGCAAAGATGCAGAGCCAGAAAGATCTTTAACTAGAACTCCATGTGCAGCAGCAAAACCAGTTAAAACACCTGAAGCCACTCGCTCAATCAGGAACCCCCTTCACTGATAGTAATAATACTATTAACCCTGAAACCGCCAGAAGCGGCTATAGTCGGTTCCCAATACAGTTTGCCAGCACACTGGAGCTGAGTATTTTCGGCAAAGTACATTCGTTGAACGCCACAACCAGCTAAAGTCAGTTTCCAGTGCAATTTGGAAGCACGCGGGAGCCAAGTATATTCGATGATGTATATTCATTGAATGCTGCAGCCGGCTATAGTCATGTCTCATTGCAATTTGCCAGCACTCGGGCCGAGTATATTCGGCGACGTACATTCATTGAACGCCACAACTAGCTATAGGCGTTTCACAGAGCAATTTGCCAGCACGCCGGAGCTGATCAGTTAGTGCCGTATATTCGTTGAGCAGCCAGCTCATGACCACTGCTGACCCCAGCAGCACTGCAGCCTCACTGTCTCTGGGATTCAGCTGCTGCACTAGACTAGACTGCCAGTGTCAGGGTTCGCCTCTGTATGCTTGCGTGCAGCCAGTTCAAGTGCAATTGGCCTGGTGATTTACTGAATTTCATCAATGGTGTTAGTTGCACCTTGTACATATAATAATTGATTGTTGCTGTAGTTTTTTTGTTTTTTACAGTTCATTGGCAGTGTGTAAAATGATCAATGTTGCATTAATTGTGATGCTCTTTGCATGAAAAAAATATGTGTTCCATTAAAATTTCACATTTTCTTTGTGAATTGTGATGTTTACTTAAAAAGTGCAGCAAAAAAGTATTTGGCGTCCAGGGGTGCATTAACCCCCAAGTATGTGGCAGTTCAAGGGTTAACATATTTAACACAACTCAGAGAAAAATAAGTTAATGAAGAGAAATAACACAAAGAAGAAAACTAACAATTACAAACAAGGTAAGAAATGCATGCATGGTGCATCTGGTGACTGGGTTAGCTGATAGGAAAGTCTGAACATTTCATCCATCCATCCATTTTCCAACCCGCTGAATCCGAACACAGGGTCACAGGGGTCTGCTGGAGCCAATCCCAGCCAACAAGGCAGGAACCAATCCCGGGCAGGGTGCCAACCCACCGCAGGACACACACAAACACACCCACCCACACACCAAGCATACACTAGGGCCAATTTAGAATCGGCAATCCACCTAACCAGCATGTCTTTGGACTGTGGGTGGAAACCGGAGCGCCCGGAGGAAACCCACGCAGACAGGGGGAGAACATGCAAACTCCACACAGGGAGGACCCGGGAAGCGAACCCAGGTCCCCAGGTCTCCCAACTGCGAAGCAGCAGCGCTACCCACTGCACCACCATGCTGCCCCTGAACATTTCACAATTTTTTAATTACTTCATTCAAAAATTAGTTATCAAATTTTTGTTTAAGCATTTTTAAAATGTAGCCTAAATAAACGTGTGGTGGCTCAATAATTTTTATACGTAGTAGATTCTGATTCGAGTGATGCAAAAATGGCATGGATTTATGAGTATGAGTGGGGAAGGGTCTGTAACTGAAAATCACTATCGATATTTCCCTATGAAAAGAGAAAAGCACATAAAACAAGTTCCCCATCTAGCTATTAATATTAGTTAAAACCCAGTAATTCAGTAATAGCTTTTAAATACCTAAACTTGAAAACCAACCGACTTATTTTAAAACACGAATCCCAAAGATTTTAATTCCAGTCTTAGAAAACACAAAAGTGACAAAGTGACTCTTTCAGCATGCATTAACTGTAATTTTGCCCCTGTCCTTGTAAGTGTGGCATAATTAGCCTCCTCGTTTACAGCTGTGCTTGTTGCATGCCTGTTATTCTGTCCCTGCAGTTCCCTTTCTAAACTAGCTTTAATCACTTAGGGGAGCTGCTCCTTACCTCTGTAATTATTTCAAACAGCTTTTAGGTACAGGCTGATAATGTTGGTTCTTTATAATAATAATTTGCAGATAATATCAATTCAGTCTTATACAGTATATGTACACATAATTACATATTCCATTAATTTCCAGAGAAGTTGCTTTTTTAAATTTACCTAAAACAGCAGGAGATGGGTGCTGCTGTAAGAGGTTTTTTCCTCTGGCATTGTACTAGGGATCCCAGTGGATGGTGGTTGAGCAAAAGAGAAAAATATACAAAATATACAAATGGGTGTGACCACTGTCAAAGTAGATTTCAAACAGTAAATTAATTTATAGTTTCTCTGTTTTAAGATAGATGAGTTTGCAGACACTCCAATGCTTTTCAGTGAGAGATTTTGAAATGTCAAAATGTTGTACAGCTCGGCCTGTTCAAGATATCCCAGGAAAATTTGTTCTGCTATGACCAATTTCCTTGAAGATTAAAAAATTTCAACTTAATCGGTCCATGATGGGCAAGTTGATTCATGCAGACAGACAGACATGTCTATTGCAATAGGTGCTTCTTACATTATATGTGACTCACCTAAAAATAAATAAAGACAAACTTAAACCAGAACATTTTAGAAAAAAAGCTAAATGCAAAGGAAGCAAAAACAAAACTCCAGGGCGAGACCTGTGACTAACCATAACAATTATGTTCTTAACATACTGTATGTGTTTATTATTTCAAAGGGTCAAGGTAGTGCTTTACTTTTGTAAAGTAACTGAATTATAAATAAAGTCATATAAATCATAATTATTCTTGTGCATATTAAAAGCAGATATAAGATGTTTATACAATGGTGGACAATGCAAGATTTTTTTTTAATGTGAAACCATGCTTATTTGTTTTGACTGTAATATTGTTACAGCTTTTAGTGGCATTTTTTCAGACTGGTGTAAACTCTAGCTGCCTGATTACGCTTGAATTGATTGCCATTTGTACTAAAAATGCCTGCGTGGTTACTGATAACACTAGAAATGTGGCACCATGCCAGTATTTCTGTTATAAGTATTTTCCTCAAGTGTTTTGCCAAGATAAAAACAATCTCTAGTCAATCTAACACTCTGACATGGGACAATTTCAAAATAGTTCTAAATTTCATGTTCAATTTTTGGTTTCCCCATTATCTTTAAGTTGATAATCTGATGTCAAAATAATTAAAATCCCAGCTTGATTTGGAAAACCTACCCAAAAGTATGATTAAAACATAAAGGTATAATAACAGATCACAATAAAATTAGAAAAAAAAACATCAGGCCACTTAAGTATTAGCATGACAAGTGAGTCCATGGAGGTATCTGGACATGCAGACAACACAGTGAATCTTGTGGTCAGCATTTAACTGACTTACATCTGTTACACTGTGTGCTAGCACTTGATCATTTCTCACTGTCAAAAGTAACAGTGGACCATCAAAATAACATGGCGATTATTTTAGTCCTGAATTTAATCATCCCACCATTTCATTCCTTCTGTATTAACTAATTGCTTAACCATATGGAACAGTTTCTTGTTGAACAAGATTAGTTACATTCAAATTGAAAAGAATAAGTGAGGCCAAAAATGTCTTTTATTTGAGAATATTTACAGGATTGTTTTCATTAATTGTGTCGTTAAATTGATGTCTTCTTAAGCAGTTTGCCATTTAGATACAAAAGACAGTAAAGCTGAATCTATAAAATATGGTACCCACCTAATTTACCTTGGATTTAAGGTAAATTGTGTGTGTTATCATCTTTATGTGGGAAAAATCATATAAACGAGCAATTTCAAACCAAATACCAGTATCATAATTTTTCTCAATGAAAACTTCCGAAAGAAAAATGTGAATGAATGTGTATTTTGGAATTTACAAATTTTGAATAAAACAACATGAACAAGTAAAATTCATTGACATATCAGAGTGTCTCAGGATGGCAGCAGAAATAAGCAATGTCTTCTGCAGCAAAATGCCTCTTGTGGTCCATTGAAATGTGTTGTATTTTTTTTCAGGGATCTGTAATGGAAAAGATATTAAACTAATATTTTAACAAAACTACTGTAGTAGTTCGTCAAGCCACAAACTTCTAGACTTGCTTCACTGCATGTGGATCCGGCCTTTTCAAAATAGACTGAAATTTATTTAGCACCAAAAATGTATTGAAAAACTCACAACCAAGGAATAGTGGAGCTTAATAAAATTCAGTGTTTCTCTACTTTTATTAATATAAATCTACTGTTTAATCTTTTACAAAAGTGCTAAAAATCTAAAAAATGACAAATGCTCCAAATTTCATAAAGTAAATTTTGTTAATGAATGATGGAAATACTTTTGAGTGTAGTGAATATAATATGTCACGGTCTGGTATTCAAAATGTCTAGTAGTAATATTAAATGCCATCTTCCACTCATCTAGCTCACATATATGAATGTAAAATTAATATTTTAAACCAGTACCGGCGCACTGCACGATAACTTGAGCATTCATAGTTTTTATACTCTTTCTCTGAACATTTAGTATTCATTATGCGCTTTCTGCTTTCTGAGCAGCTCTTCTTTTCTCCACCTTAGTGGTCCGCTTCTTATCTTCTTTCGTCAGCATCTTTTCACATTAAAACTGATTAAGTCAGTGTTTGTGTTGCAAATACTTAGTACGTTTTGTTTAGTTTTCACTTAAGCTGGCACTAAAGTCTTCAATCTGCATCAAGAATGATTTAAGATATGAAGAGGTAGGGGAAGTGACGCCAAAAGTGGTAGGGATGAGAATGGCGCACGTGCGCATGTGCTGTATGGCCGCCCTGCTGGCCGCTGCCGAGACTTGATTCTGCAATAAAATATAATAAAAATAAAAAGAGCAATAATCTTGGAAGTCAACCATCACCCCGCAAGTGGACAATAGACTTCACATAGTATTTGTTTACCAAATTTCAGGTCAATAGGTCAAATGGTTTGTAAGCTACAGGTAATTTAAAATCCTGGACAGACACACAAACAGCCACGGTAGCGTATTATATATTGGTAAACAAAAAAAATCAAAAATGAACTACAAAATAATAACATCTGGCCTTCCTATCAAATTCAGAAGAACTGGTGATTCTAGTATGACCAGGTTCTTCATACTGGAATAAAAGACATAGCAGAATTTTCTAAAAAAAAAAAAATTAAGTCTAAAACACAACTCAGATAGCACCTTAGCAATATGCTGAAAGCAAAAAAACTACATTAGCAGAGAAAGTGGGAGAAAAATATAATAGGCCCTAAGCATTATCCTAATGAAGTAGCTCAGTTTTAATTAATGAGACTGCCGGGGCTTGCTTCACTTACCTGGCTCTATATGACTAGAAGTGAGAACCTGCCTCAACCAGCTAGTTACTAGTGAGCACATGTAATGGGCTAGAATTCAGTGTTTTAAAGAAAAGGCTAATTTCCTGTAAAATTCTGCTACAGGTTACTGTTCATGGCTATTTACAGAACATAAATATGTAACTGTTTTGCAAAAACAGACTGCTTTGATTAGTATCTGATACACATACAATATGGTGATGCAGAACTGCATGGCGTCATTTGAAAATTAACGAGTTCTGGGGACATTTGTTCCTAATCAGGTACTTCTTGATAGCTGATAACAATACTATTGTTAAACCAAATTAAATGTGTTTACACTATTCTTCCGCAGAGGAAGTTGGCATGCACCATTGTTTAACTGATTGTCATGTTGATCTATGCAGAAATTGAAGCATTTACAGTAAAACCTTGGATTGTGAGTAACTTGATTTGCGAGTGTTTTGCAAGACGAGCTAAAATTTTTAATAAATTTTAACTTGATAAACGAGCGAGGTCTTGCAATACGAGTAGTACGTATACGCTTTGTCTGCTGAGCGTCACATGGGGATTGTGGGTAATCGTCTCTCATACTCGTTCTCAGTTAGTGTGCCTCACTCATGTTGTCAGCATCCGTATGAGCATGTACTGTTTACTATAGCATGGTGACCATGTGTGTGTGTGCTGTAACGTGCAAGTCTGTGTCATGCACCCCAAAACACGAGGCTAAGTCTCAGTACTTTAGCAAAACCAGCATTATTCAGCGTGAAACAGGAACAGCACGGTTTTTTATTGGTGCGGGATCTACCGCTCTCTTATACAGAGACACAGCAATCAGGCAGGGTCGTGACCAGGTTAGTGGCCAAGTAATACTGTGCTCTTGCAGTTACAGTATAATGTTCCTTGCATCACCCACCGACGGCAGGCGCTTATAGCGTGACCGCAGTCTTTCTTGATTCTCTATTACGGTGAACTGCTACGGCGCTGGGAGCCTGCGGTTGCTTGCTTCGGGACGCTCGCATGTTGTTCCGTTGGGTGGAATCCCAAAAGAGTTTAGAAATCTTACAGTGTGTAAAGCATTTTTTTTATTTTGTTTCCATTTATAGTGACTCTTCAGGTAAAAGCAACTGTCATTGGATAGGTTCCTTGTTAAAGTCGCAAAAAAAGAAAAAGATTCCAGTGAGCCAACAGATAGCAGTGATTCCGTTAGTTAGAGTGAAAATTTTGTATTAATCATTTTTATATAAATATTTGTGGGTTGTGAAACAAATTATATGAGTTTCCATTATTTCTTATGATGAAATTCGCATTGATATACGAGGGTTGTCTGGGTTCCGTGCGGAATCACTCGAAATAAGTAGCCAAGGATTTTTTTTTCTATTTTTCTCATGTACTTCGATCCTTTTTAAACTTTTTCCAAGTATTCACTGCCAACATCAATGCACTTTTGGGCTCTTCTGACCCACGCCGCAAAACACTCGCGAAAGGCTGTCTTTGGGAGGTTGTCCAGCTGTTCTTTGACAGCTGCAATCAGTTCCTCTCAAGTTTCGAAGTTGTGGCCTCGCAGGGGTTCTGTCACCTTCGGGAAGAGCCAAAAGTCACATGGTGCAAGATCAGGCGAGTAGGGTGGCGGGTTCAAAACGTTGACACCACTGTCTTCAATGAAATGCTTCGTCGCATTAGCCATGTGGGCTGGCACATTGTCATGATGCCAGAAGTGCCTTCGCAAGTTCTTGGACCGGCCTCTAGCCATCGCAGAAAAAATGTCAGGCAGGCACTGAGTGGTGTACCACTCAGAGGACACAGTTTTCCTCTCCATCAGTGGAACTGATGCGACAATGCCATCGATGTTGAAAAAGATGGCAAACATGGTGCGTTCCACCGAGCGGATTAAACCATCAGAAAAGTCGTAAAAAATCATCACTCGAAAGTCACGCACGCACGGAGTCGGGAGCTTCGCCGCTAGCGCCGGCTGCGCACTCTCAGTTCGTTTGCTTCTCGTGTTCATTCTGAAAGAAGAGAGGGAGCAAAACATCTGAACAAAAACATGCAACCACTTGAATAATCCCTCTACACAGCAGAATAGTTTTCGACAGGCTGACACTCGACAAACGATAAAATTCCGCGCGGAACCCAGACAACTCCTCGTATGAATGCTTTGGATTATAAGCACATTTCCAGAACAAATTATGCTCGCAAACTGAGGCACTACTGTATATATTTCTGGGTAAATGAGAATAAAGTAGAACAGAGAAGTATGGTCTGAGACTTATGACTGCTGTCTGCTTCTTTTATGCCTTTTCACCATATCTCTGTGTCTACACCGTGTACCTGGCCCAGGTTCCTCTAGGCCTGAGGCCGGTAACACACACAGTAAACACTACTATGTGATATTAAAAGGAATAAAACATGCAAACAAAAGATTACAAAAAATGTTTTAGCGAACAAAAATCAATTTTGAGAATTAAAAATACTAAAATGATACAGCCTGGTTATAACAATAGAAATCACAAGAGCTGACAATCTTGATGTCTCAGCTGGCCTGCTATTATAAGCAAAATGGCCACCGTGTGGCATCATGGGCTGAAACACAGCTTAGGCCCACCACTTTATGCATCAATATAATAGTCATCTTGAATTCTACAAGAGACAGGGTGGCCAAAAACAAAGGTGTAGATTAAGTAGTAGTGGCATTGTCACTGTACATATTCCAAGTGAAATTCCTACTTCCATGTCTAATCAACATGCAACACACATTTTTGCATTTTTCTTTTATACTTACTCTTTTTAATGGCAAATAGCAATATCCTTTTCAAGCTCTGAAACTATTATGTTATGATCATTGAGAAAACTAAAAATATTAGGAAAAATTAAATTTGCTGGCAGCTAAGAAATATTTTATTATCCAACAGTTACTGTCTGACAATTAACTGCAAAAATAAACAAACCTACAGCATAATACTAATTGTATTTTTGTTTTTTTTTTTCATTTTTTTTGGTCAGCATGTGTAACTATTTAATCATGAATGTGTCCAGAAATGAAATGTCCCAGTAGAGTTTCTTGACACACTTCACTGAATAATTTGTTGGCTGAAAGTTCTCAGTGTTAGTGTGTCAGTGAGAGGGTGTGCAGCATTTTTATCATAATGGCACTCAGTTTTGTTTTAATTCTCTCCCTTTCTACTACTTAAAGGGGGTTCAGAGTACGTCCCATAACTGAGCCTGCCCTTTGAATTTAGTTTGCTGATTAATTTCAAGCTTAATTTCAAGAATGCAGCCAATTTAAGAAAGTGATGGTGACTATCTCAAGTGCGGCAAATATTCAGTAAGACTTAAGCAAAAACTTTACTGTAAAGAACTATGAAATGCTCTCTTTCATTTCGACAAGGACGCATATGAAGAAGAAGAAGACACTTTTAATTTTTCCGGTTTGTCGGCACTAAAATACCCAGATTGATGGAGTTTAGGCCTTCGTTTTGTTTGTTTCTTAGAATACTTGAATTAATATATTGAAAATCTGCACACAACAGAAAAATGCTATAGTACAAATCAAATAAATGCTTTGATATAGTTCACATGTAATGTACTCTAAAGTATGTGAAGATTCTATAATAGAAAACTATCAATGAATAGATAGTTCTTGGGACACTGGGGCTATGTTATATCGAAACCCATAAAGAAACAACTAATATAGGCAAAATTAATAAATGTGTTTGTCAGTACTGTTTCAAATATTATTTCATAAACACTTGGTCATTTTGAGTTTTGGTCTGTAGTATAAAGTACAGTTATCACTATAATTCTCTGTTGTTTCTTCTGGGTGTTAGAGAACACAAGAGTTTGCTTCACCTTGATTGTGCAGCTCACTTTTCCTGTGTCAACCAGCAGCTGATAAGTTTTGCAGTTTTGCCCAGCTGGCCAGTCCTTATCCTTAAAGATGGCATTCATTTGTTCTTGTCTTGTTTTGCAGCTGTCTCCCACAAAAACTGGTGGCTGTTAGTTCCTATTTTCTGCTTACCTGGACAGTCCTACCAAACAGACAATTGTCCTGGGACTTTATGTCTGGTTCTCCTCATAGCAGCAGATATCTAGTTTGTGCAACAGGCCAGACTGGTGCTGCAATGGCTTTTTCCAGTTTTGACTTTATCACATCTTTGTTCTTGATTCTGTTTTGTCAGCCCCGAATAGGACATCTTGTTCTCTAGTATGGGTTTATGATTTTGACTTTTCTACTCTCCCTTAATTTTAGATGCACTCTTCTTGAAATACATTCCGTGTAAGATTTCCTGGTAAGGACTGCTACTTTGATTTGGAAAATGATTGCATCTAGCACTTAGGTACTTGACCTCTGCTTCTCAAAAGTAAGCCATTCAGCAGGCTTAAAAAAATAGCTTTCCTTCTTTTTCAGTTACCTTACTGAAATTATGTGGTTGTTTACTTCCCTGTGTAATGCACTCCAATTCACTATTTCCACCCAAAACCAGCACGATCTTAGATAACTGAAACCATGTGGTGACATCAAAAAGAAAGATAAATATTCTGCAAATGCAAGTGCTCAAAACTACTTTTCTGTTTGCCATTGACACAAGTACAAGAACACAGCAGAAGTAGCGGAGAGAATAGAAATGGCAATTGGAAAACCACAATACAAAAATCATCCACGGCAGCACACCTTCCCACACACAATCATGAAGCAAGAAAATTTACTTTAAATAAATAATGCACTAACGCTAATTATACAGTGAATTTGTAAAAAAGGAAAAACGTATTATAACTTCAGTTGTAATTTGTTCTGCTGAACTGAAGAGATCATCAGGCAATAACAGCTTATTCTTAAAGTTCAAGAGAAATCTTATCTTCTAACATTGTTCTGATCAATCAAGCTGTCTCTGAAACTCAACTTCCCACACAAACATCTGGATTTATTTAAAAAAAAAACATGATGGGTGAGCGTACAAATATTTATGGTAACTTAAACCCATGTGCACGTTAAATTTGGAGGAACTGGGAAATCAACACCTTTGATCAATTTGGGTAAAGCAGCCAAATTAGATGAATGACTACTCGCACGCATAATAATTCATATCACAAGCTGTTATTATATTGTGCATTGACGTGACAAACATATTAAAGCTCAAGTGTGATGAATATCATGCAAAGACTGTATTTTAGTTTCCTTTAAAGCGGACCGCTGTATATTTGTTTTCGTTAGTTGAAACTGCCTATCGTCAGGGCCAACACGTCAGGAATATCTCAGCCAAGCTTGACTTTATCATGCCCGCTGTGCTGGAAGACCATTAACCAACAAACAAAGTGCTGCACATCCAATTTTCGTACAGTGTGGATGCATATACATATAAGGCAATTTGCAGCAGTGGCCATTTTCCTAACGTAATCGTAGCACTTTAATGCACTCATATTGCAATAAGGGCACCTAGCGAGAATGGAGCTGCTTTTGTTAACTGTTAGCAATAACATTCTGTTAACATGACAGTCATCTGTGATGCCAAGATAAGACTAACATTTGTCAGGACTGCTCTGGCATAATGGTACATAAAACCGCATCTCCAACTACAGATGCCATTTGCAGACTGAGACCAGACACCATAGATGTGTTTATTTCCTCCTCCCATTACACACACACACTCTGCCAATGACAAACAATCCACTTTGTCACCAGAGATCAGACCTTTTTTTCATTTATTTCTGGCAGTGTGTGGCTAGAGCTCACTACATTTACAGTAGCAGTAACATGTTGCCATTCAGCATATTTTGGTTTATTGCTCTCACCTGCGCTTGGGCCAACAAATAACAGTTCTTTGCATGTCTCTAAGTTAGAGATAAGCAGCATCATGACTGCAAATGTATGAGGTTGGTTGGCATGGTTCATAAATGGTTGATTCAGGGTGGAATGGGGCCGGGTCTTAAGCGCATACACAAACGCACATCTACAAGCTTATTGTAATTTATATATATATATATATATATATATATATATATATATATATTTTGTAATTTATAAAGGGTAAACTGTTGTGAAGCCATCAGGGGGTGTATAGCCACCCTAACCCAGACACACACAGGTGTGCACAAAACACCAACACACCAATAAACAGTCCCTTATTGCTGCCAGAACATCTGCCTTCACTCCTCCTCAGGTTTTGTCTTCTTCCTCCCGACTCTGGCCATTCAATGGAGTGAGGCGGCTCCTTTTATTAAGGTCCCGGGAGTGTTCCAGGTAGCTCATCAGTATTACCTGGAATAACTCCCAGGTGCACTGGAGGTCCTCTACAGGGCTCTGCAGCTCCCCCTGGTGGCCCCCACGGAACCTAAGAGGGCTTCACCAAACTCCAGCTCCCAACATGCTCTGCGAGAATCCGTGGTGCCACAAACGCCCAGAAGGGCAGCCATCTAGTGTCCCAGGGGAGGTATTGCTTCACCAATGCCCTCTCTCCAGGTTCTTCTACTCTGTTGGCGTCCAGGCCTGGTAGAGGTCGTAGCAGCCCATCACACTGTATAGAAATGTGTGTATGCTGGGTGTCATAAAACAAATTTTTTTGACTCCAGTTTTTTGGTAAATGCATATTGTCACACTCGAAACGCAGTACGTTTTATGAATCCCATCTGCTCCTTTCAATAAAGTCTTTATAGACCTATATAGACTGTCTTTTAACATTTATCAAAAACACACAAAAGTAGAAATAGATGATGAGCAGGAATTGCAAATGATATGACAGCTGTTAGACATTTATTACTTTTCCAATTTGTTATTCAATGATTATTAATCTATTATTTATTTTATTTAACTATTAAAATAAAATGACACCAGCAATGGTAATAGCTGTGTCTCTAATGCTTTGGTAGTCACAAAGTTTAAATAATTTGTGGCATAATATCTAATGACGTGAAATAGAACCTATAAGGTCATATGCTCAAATCCTACACCATTTTATTGTCCTTTAGCAGGTCTTTTAATTTGCTTTTTCACTGTATGAAAAAAAGCTACAAGTCATTATTTTGCATAGTACATAAAGTTAAAACCACAAAGAAAGTGCTAGAAAAATGGCATTGAGGAGAATCTGGCCATAGTTCATCATTCATAGCAAGTTAATAAACACTTTCTGTAAATGACCATAGGAATGTATATCCTTTATTTCCCATTTCCTTTTCAAGTAATTTATCAAAAAAGCAGAGGATCAAGATTTACTTTATATATTAATCAAAAGAAAAAAATTACCAGCCAAAATAGCTATCAAAACCTTTCACTGTAGACGAATCTCGTTATTTTAAGAAAATGAGTCCAAGATGCTTTATCATCAAAAAGACTGATACGGTTGTCAGTTGTTCTAAATAGTGTATTACTTTTTTTTTTTTTTTTTGTCAGATATCCAGCAGCTAAAAACATCTTGCTCTAGTTCTAACAAGAAAAATATACTTGTGGATGTTTTGTTTTTAAAAAAAGGCAGATATTTAATTGGCTTTTGAATGTGGGAAACACAAGTTCATTAACTTCTGTCTGGTTGTACTTAATTGTCATCAGTCATGGCCAAGTCTAATTTGGTCATAGTGAGAAGCAGACAGAATCTTAGCACAGTATCAGGATAGGTTGGCATAATTTATAACTGCAAATTTAATACATTATTAAATAAACATTTAAATGAACCTTGACACAGTGATAAGAAGGCAGACTCTTATAGTTATAAATTTCTTTTCTATTTTTGAAAAGTTCCATTTGCTATGTATGTATACTGATACAAAATAAAATCTATTCATTCTTTACATTAGTGAAGTTTTTAAAAAAGCCCACTCAAGGAAGACAAAAATCCCCTGTTCTGCACTTAAGCTGGCAGCAATCAACCTCCATCCTACATGGGAATGTAGGATGGAGACCTTGATGACTTGTTTTAGAGTCATCTGTTTTATATAATCTTTTGAAATATTGCCCAAAACTAACTTAGGTTTCCTACTGGCAGTTTTGACATTTAGTAAATCTTTCCAAAATGAAGTTTCATGACCCACAATTCTAAACATCTACAGCTCTTTTATATATTTTTTGCAAATAATAATATTTTCTTCAAGATTTTATAATCATATTCCAAAATTACTGTGGTCTGGCCAGGATTCAAACTCCAGACTTTGGAGTTGTAGGCCTGCATTTCTAACCTTTGCTGCACATGCCACCTTAACTGAAAACTAAGCAGGAAAAAATATTTTTAAAACACTGAAGACATTAAATTAAACTTGTTTATTCTACACACATTAAAATTTCCCTTACATTTACAGCCAGGGTCAGTTTTCAAATAAGGCCACACATATGCCATGGCCTAGGGCACAGCAGTCAGGGGGATGTATAGTACTGTGCAAAAGTTTAGGCAGATGTGAAAAAATGCTGTAAACAAAGAATGCTTTCAAAAATGGAAGTGTTAATCATTTATTTTCATCAATCAACAAAATGCAGTGAATGAACAAAAGAGAAATCTAAATCAAATCAATAGTTGGTGTGACCAACCTTTGACTTCAAAACAGCATCAATTCTTCTAGGTACATTTGCACACAGTTTTTGAAGGAACTCGGCTGGTAGGTTGTTCCAAACATCTTGGAGAACTAACCACAGATCTTCTGTGGATGTAGGCTTCCTCACATCCTTCTGTCTCTTCATGTAATCCCAGACACACTCGATGATGTTGAGATCAGGGCTATACCATCACTTCCAGGACTTCTTGTTCTTCTTACGCTGAAGATATTTCTTAATGACTTTGGCTGTATGTTTGGGGTCGTTGTCCTGCTGCAGAATAAATTTGGGGCGAATCATACTTCTCCCTGATGGTATTGCATGATGGATAAGTATCTGCCTGTATTTCTCAGCATTGAGAACACCATTAATCCTGACCAAATCTCCAACTCCATTTACAGAAATGCAGCCCCAAACGTTCAAGGAACCTCCAGCCATGCTTCACTGTTACCTGCAGACACTCATTATTGTACCACTCTCCAGCCCTTCGACAAACAAACTGCCTTCTGCTACAGCCAAATATTTCAAATTTTGACTCATCAGTCCAGAGCACCTGCTGCCATTTTTCTGCACCCCAGTTCCTATGTTTTCGTGCATACTTGAGTCGCTTGGCCTTGTTTCCACGTCGGAGGTATGGCTTTTTGGCTGCAACTTTTCCATGAAGACCACTTCTGGCCAGACTTCTCCACACAGTAGATGGGTGTACCTGGGTCCCATTGGTTTCTGCCAGTTCTGAGCTGATGACACTGCTGGGCATCTTCCGATTTCGAAGGGTAATAAGCTTGATGTGTCTTTCATCTGCTGTACTAAGTTTCCTTGGCCGACCACTGCGTCTACGATCCTCAACGTTGCCCGTTTCTTTCTGCTTCTTCAAAAGAGCTTGAACAGCACATCTTGAAACCCCAGTCTGCTTTGAAATCTTTGTCTGGGAGAGACCTTGCTGATGCAGTAGAACTACCTTGTGTCTTGTTGCTGTTCTCAATCTTGCCATGACATGAAACTGTCTTCCACAACCTCACCTTGGTAGCAGAGTTTGGCTGTTCCTCACCCAGTTTTAAGCCTCCTACACAGCTGTTTCTGTTTCAGTTAATGACTGTGTTTCAACCTACGTGTGACATTAATGATCATTAGCACCTGTTTGGTATAATTGGTTGATCGTACACCTGACTAAAATCCTACAAAATCCCTGACTTTGTGCAAGTGTACCTATAAGAATTGATGCTGGTTTGAAGGCAAAAGGTAGTAACACCAAATATTGATTTGATTTAGATTTTTCTTTTGTTCGCTCACTTTGCATTTTGTAAAATGATAACAATAAATAATCATTATTTATATTTCTGAAAGCATTCTTTGTTTACAGCATTTTTTCACATCTGCCTAAAACTTTTGCACAGTACTGTATATACAGAATAAATAACAACCAAATATTTACAATGTTTTCAGTATTATTTTGAAAAGGCCATATAAAATATGTTTTTTAAATTTACTTCCATATAAATAAATTGAGCGGTACATTTACGTTACCCATCTCTACAGCTTGCGCTGTGTTGGTCAGTCACAGGCAAAAAGCATTTGCTATTTCTCTCTCACACACTCAGCGTAAACCACGTGTTAAAGGAAAATTCCAAATTTGGCATTACAGTAGTGATTCCAGGTGATTCTTTACGCTCATATCGTTTGACTTCTGCATATCTACTGATAGTAGGTACGTAAAATATATATCGTGACTACTTTTATATACTGTTTAGTTGACTCAGGGCCGTAAGCCTGAAAGCCGGACTCGACTTCAATGAAACAATTGAAGCCTTTTCATGGACAAAAGCACAAAGAAAGAAATTCTAGTAGGTATTTAAGACGACTTGAAGAAATTTGATTTAAAGTTTTTTTGTAGGTGTTAATGTTATGCAATTTCATAAGTAGTGTAGAAGTGTAGTTTTGAATTAAAAATATAATGTGGTTCAAAGATGATAAAGATTGTATTAAGTGCTTATATGTTTCAAAAATAAACTATTACATAATAAATTGAAAATTATAAATCAACTTTTTGAGGGGGTGGGGAGGGGGCGCAGAATTATGTGCTTTGGCCTAGGGCGTAGAAATGTGTAAATCCGGCCCTGCTTACAGCTTATGACAAACAGACCTATTTATACTTCATTCAAGTTACAATACCGAGAAACAAAGCAACACAAATAGGGGAGTTATACATTGTCCGGATGGCTAGTATCGGAACTGCAGATGGAAAAAGAGAAGTAGTTAGTAACAGAGCCCCCCTCTCTGCTCAGGGTGCCTACCTTTTTGGACCTCAGAAGATGTTCATTAAGCATGCATTCTTGACACTGCTAAAATCAGATTGTCCATAGTTGGATGGGTAACAGAGAAGTTATGGATATAAGACAGAGCATTTGCGTTAGCGTAGAGTGGCCCTCAATGGTGAAATACCTTAAATCTGTATGGTTGGAGGCCCAAAAATCACTGAGTGACCCTAGGATTAGCCACCATATGAGTCTCCAGCCATTGTAGAGGTGCATGATCCATAGCCAATACCTAATACCTTAGCTGTGTGACCATCCACTTAATGGCTGGGGTCTCCAGCTCAATCACTGAATACCTTCTCTCTTATAGTCCAACAGTTTCAGTGTGAGGTACATATGTGATGTTTAGCACCATCAAGTGTCTGATTTAAGCACTGCCCCCAGGCCATGACTGGAGGAAAAAAAAAAGAAAAAAATCAGGTACTATCAAAATGGGTGCTGACATCAGGGCCTTTTTTAGGTCAAGGAAAGCTGTCTCAGGGTTTTACTTCAATACTACTCTGTTTCTGCGTTAGATGGCATGACCCTTTAAGAAGAAAGCGAGATACGAAACACCAATAGCAACCTGCAAGTCCAAGGAAGGCTTGAATCTGCCTTTGTATTTGAGGCCAGGACCAGTTCCAAATGGCTGCTATCTTGAAGCATTGTGGTTTAAACTTGTTCCTACCCATGACGTAGCTTAATTATTTGGTATCAACTTGAAATACCATTTTGCAGGATAAATTTGGACACTGGCACTTTGAATAGATTTGAGCATGGCCAAAACAGGGCACATGTGATCCTCCCAGGTGCTAGAATAGTTAACATAATCTAGGTGGGCAGCACTAATAGGTATTATGGGGTCTCAGCACTTACTCACCAGATGCTGGGGAGTCAACAGCATCCTGTGCAGCTCAGATGGTAGCAGATGGTATTGCTAGTGTCCACTGGGGGTACTAAATGCAGTCTTTTCCTTGGCATATTCTGTTAAGGGAGTTTGCCAATTGTCTTTAGTCATATTCAGAGTAGTCAAATATTAAGCCCTCCCAAATTGTTCAAGGAGATCATCCACGCACAGCATTGGATAAGCATCAAAATGGCAGACTCAATCTATTATTGAAGTGTCAACTACTGTATGGTTTTGGTACTAACACAATTTGTTAAATATGTCATACTTTTGTGCAGAAATTTAACTTCCAGGTCTACTAATGCCTTTTTTTGCCTCTAGCAGGTGGGATGGCTGTTCTTGAACTATGAACCCTGACTTCATCACAAAGTCATTCACTATGAGTGGTCAGCTCAGGATTTATATGAACAACGTCATTTATAGAAAAGATGGCTGATTCCAACGGTTTATTTTGCAAGGAGTTTACATCAATTCTCAAATTAAGATGAAGTCTGATGGAGCTTAATCCCGTTCTTTCCACTGGTTTAATAAATTTTACATGGTAGTCTCACACTTCAGTTGATGTACAAGATTGTCTACCATACCTTGCCATTCTCTGAATTTGGAATATGTAATTGTAATCAATATCATCATCCTTTACCTCTGCTGTAATTTGCACAGAGCAGACCCCTGATTATACATTCCAGTTTACATTCTTTGTGCATGCTGTAAATTTTTCTTCATCGTGGGTTGTATCTTTGAGAAACGTTCATGCAACTGGGGGATATATTCAATTAAATTAACAGAAGGAACAGTTTCAGATTCCCAGTCTTCTTTCAGTATGTCGAGGAGTCCATACGGCTGTCTCCCATAGAGCAGCTCATAAGCAGATTATCCCACGAAGGAAAACTGCACTTCCCAATATACAAAATAATTCAGAAGAGCTTCCAGGCTCTCCTGTTTACTTGTTCAACTTTTCTTAACATCTTTGTTAGCAGCTACAAATCGCTGAGGAAAAAAGCCAACTGGAAAAAAAACAGGAAAGATTTAAAAACAATAATAGTAATAATATTAATAGTAATGACTACAGAATAATATAATATATTATTCTTCATTATAACATGTAACTAAAATTGCAAAAATTGATTATACCTATTTAAAAAGATTTGCAAAATATGAGTAATATTAAAAAAAACTGATTAGAAATTGCATACTCTGATGGAAGCAATATTGCTTCTGATGATAAAGTCAACTGAAATAAATTTTAAAAAGTGGATGAAGAGCACAGAAAGTAACAGACTTACACTACTGCAAATAATGACAATCAGATGATAGGCAGGTTTAGTTCTGTTTATCCATTAAAAGTGAAAATGTCACAAATATGTTGATAGAAATGACATTTACAGAAACCACACTAAAATGTTATACAAAATGCAGAAAAAATTAATGAATTGGGGCTCAGGTTTTGAAATCCAAGATGAGGTAAATCAGCAGTTGGTTAATCTGCTCCCTTATCTGAGCATGACTGCTATTAAATCTTTAAGTCAGTTATTGCCACATCTCATCATGTGGATACATACAGTATTCAAGTGTTTAAACTTACAAGACGGGAAATTTTGCAAATATCAGTAATCTGTAATTTTGCTACTTGACTGCAGAGGATATACAAGTTTGACAGCTTTATATCCTTATTGACAAACACTAAATCTTATTTCTAAAATGAAAGCATTAATATCATGGCTCTTGCTGCTAATTAAAGGTACTCTGTGCTGCTTCAGTCCGTTTGAAATTCCTCTATCTAAAACTGTAAACGATTTAGTGTTGAAATGACTGCAGCCAAATAAAATGTGTTTTGTATAATCAGCTCTCAGCGTTTGACCTTAAAATTGCCCCATTGAAAGAAAAATAATAACATAGTAGGATAAAAGAAAGGAAGAACACATTAATCACTATTAGGTAAGCTTCTCATTTCGGCATTGTAGGAAGTACAGGCAGATAAAACTCAATATGAAGTGAATCCATTAACAGATAATAAGATATCCAGAATTGAAATACCTGCCAATACAGATGCTTCTCTAATTTTAATTTTTGATTCTCCTGTGACATACTAGTAGACATAGTAAATTTGTATTATTTTTGTTACACTTTCCTGTTATTCTTAAAGGAAGTTTGAATTTTCCATTTTTGCTACATTAATACCATGTATACACTGAACAATATTACTACTGCTACTACTACTATAGGGCACGCCATATTACATTAATATTTTTACTTCTGGTGGGTTCGTTTACATTCTTATTTAAAGTAAATATTAGGAATGAGGTTTTTTTTTTGCATACTGTAGTTATCCAGACATTCTTTAGCATAATTAACCAACTTTCACCTTTGGTAATGTTTGCATGCATTTTCCATATCATTTCCTTTCTTTCAAACTTAGAATATCTTATATTACTGAGACCGGAGCCATGCTGAATGTGTGCATTTAGAATGAAACATCTGTATCTGCTGGCGCTTACCCTTTTCAAGTTAATTGCCATTTTCTTTTATTTTCAGTGTATAGATTTATTTTCTAATCACTTAACTTTTTTTAATTACTAAATGTCTAACTATTCTCTCTTGGAACATTGGAACATTCACCTTTTAAAGTCCCCTCACACACATCTCCTGCTAAGATTTGCATATCTTTGGGATAAGATTTCCAATCTTAAGTCTAAACTTTGCTTTATTCTTTGCTTGACCATATCCTGCACCAAGCAGTATAATCTGACAAATAGTAAAGCGGACACATTATAGCATTATTAACCTTTATTTGCAAGCACTCATACATGGTGCTGCTTTATGTCTTCAGGTATCCTTTCTAATTAACACGTGTTTCTTTCTGTCCACAGGGGCAGTTAAATTAAATGCTGTAATATATGCTATGCTACTTAATTAAGATGGTATATTGAGCGCTACAATGTTGTGACAAGGAAAAAAAGTAGGTAGGGCTGCTCTATATCTTCTTCTTCCTCTTCATCTTTTCCCATTTCTATGAGGAGTCGAGGTCATTAATCTACCTTCTCCATACAGCTCAGTCTTTCACCTCCTCCCTACTCAGGCCCTTTTCCTTCAGATCTTCTTCTACTTTATCCAACCACCTCCACTTTGGCCTCCCTCACGTTCTCTTCCCCTGTACTTCCATTCCCATCACTCCTTTGCCTAATGACATATTCATTGTCTCTCTTCATCACATGTTCATACCACTTCAATTTGCTTTCCTGTACTTTCATAGATATCTCTCCTACTTTTGCTATACCTCTGATTGTTTCATTTATTATTCTGTCCTTTTTTGTAACTCCACACATCCATCTCAACATTCTCATTTCTGCCACACTTAACTTCTTTTGCTGTGCCCCCTTTACTGCCCATGTCTCAGTTCCATATAAATCCTAGAAATAAAATAATAGGGCCACTACCTTCTAGTGGTCATTCTATATATTTTCAACTAATTATGACCAATAATTGCCCTTGTTTTGTCACTAAACTGCAATGAATAAGGAAATACATACTCACGTTCAATTGTAAATGTATGCTATAGTATAAAGAAAATAGCTTTGTAATTCTCTGTATAGCATGTCCTAATATTTAATGATATAAAAAATCTATCATCATGTTACTTGCTGAAAAGATGTAAAAAACTCTTCAGTCTTGGCTCAATAGCCTCATGCCTACACAAAACTGAAAACTGTCCAGCACTAAATGTCCTGTAATGTGTAAAGCTCATTTCATCATTTTTTTTTATTTTTCATTTAAGCAAACCTGCTAAAAATGATTATGGCTGTTCCTGTATGCTGACGTAAGCCTGGAAACAAAAAAGGGTTATGTATTCTAGCTTAGTAAAATAGGAATTTTACATCTGAGGCTCAGTTATAATATATAATGAAAAGAAATGTGTCCTTTTCTGCATAAATTTAGTGTAATGTATCAAATTTGTTCTTTTTTTCTGATCAGCTTTTTTAGGTCAAATTTCTATTATTGATACATAATAAAAATTAATCATACAAATACATATTCAAGTAGATGTCTAAGCTGATAGTACAAGTGAGTGTTTTATTTGTGTATGTATATATATATATATATATATATATATATATATATATATTGACAAACACGCACAATTAGGGGGCAGTCAGAAGGACCAATGGAGCTCGAAAACTCACTGGATGGGGATATAAGACGGCATACTAATGCTTCTCTATTTTTTTCCATCAGAAAGACTGAAGACCAGACAAATACGTGAAGTCTCCGCTAAAACACGAGCATGTACTTGGAAGAACTTCCGCATTCCAGCCGTCCCCACATGATGACTTCAACCCAGTCGCCCTCGATGACATCATCTCCGTCACATCCCGTTCACGCCATCTCACCTCTGCACCAATTTCCAATATATTGTGGTGGATGGCTGGGGATCCTGCCCAGCCAGGAGGCCTGGTGAGACAATACCTTCCCTGGTCCACGAGAGTGCAGCTCCCACCACCAGGGGGCACCCAGAGGATTGAAGAGCCCTGGATTGCAGCACTTCCGCCACACTCGGAAGTGCTGCCAGAAGAAATTCCAGGCACACCCGGAGTGCTTCCGGGTGCTCATGCGGCACTTCCACTACACCAGGAAGTGCCGCTGGAAGATCATCATGGAGCACCTGGAGCACATTCCAGGCATTATAAAAGGGGCCACCTCACTCCATTGGGCGAGCTGGAGTCGGGAGGCAGAGGACGGAGCTTGTGACTGGAGGAGTGAGGGCAGCAGTAAAGAGAAGAGTAACGGAAGGAAGAAGAAAATGACTGAGCTATCATGATTAGTGTACTGTGTGTCTGCATCTTTCACTATATATATATATATATATATACTAGGGGGCTTCGCCCCTGCTCGCTTCGCTCACCAACCCGTTTTTGTTTTTCCGGATACACACTATTAAGATTTTTTTTTTCTTTGAATTGTTGCTATTTCATTAGTTTCACTTTTATTTCAGAACTTCTGTAAAAAAAATATTTGGACTCTTTCGAGTCCCAATGTGCTGAATCTTTTTAATGAGGATAGTGAGACATGTGTTTAATGACTTTGTACCATAATTCAGGATAGGTTTCTCTGTTTGGAATTTTAGCACAGACAAAACGATCTATATCATCAGCAGTTAATAATTTTTTTTGCAAAGTATCCAATAAATGCATGTGAGGTAAACTCCGTTTTTGAAATACTCTTGACTTAAACTTCAAAGCCTTACAATATTTACATACTTCTGACATATCACCTGTGTCCATATATTTGATCTCTATTCGCCTTTTCGTTATTTCTCCGAGTAATAATTTCTCTTTCTTTGTGCTAATGCAATGTTTACTTTCTTTTTTTTGACAATGTCATTTTTTTCTGCTTTCATATTCTGTATCTTGCTCAGATACAGTTTTCATTATCTCTAACCTGCTCTGCATGTGTTTGGCCCCCTTGTTTTTTAACCTTTTTATGACGTTTTACTTTGTTTTCTACTTTTTCTTTTATTTCTGACCTAGCTTTATCCTGGTTTTTTTTTAATGACACCTGTTCTGTGGTGTTTATTTTCCCTTTTTCGAGTAATAATTTCCATTTGTTTGCGCTCCTGCGATCTTTACTTTCTTTTTTTTATACTTTCTAATTTTCCTACTTTCATATTCTTTAACTTTCGCCACATGTGTATGGCGTCAACTATTTTTTTTTTTGAGCCTTTCGAATTCCACTGCTTTCATAATCTCTAACCTGCTCTGCATGTGTATAGCGCCAACGTCCCGATTGGATGTGCTTTTTTTTCAATTCCACTTGTTCCTAGCTGATAATTACTTTCCTTATTTTCTGAATTTGCACCTAGATTATTCTTTTTCTTTTTGTCTCTCCAACGCTTTTGAGTCTCTTTTCCTCCCACTGCTTTCTTCTTCGCTTTGTTGTCTACGTTTCATTTATAACGTGACCTTATACGCTTTATATGCGCTGAGAGCCCTGGATCTGTGCGTGCTCAAAGCCAAAACACGAGTGAGTGTGTTGCTGGCTGCCATTGCTCTTAATTATTGTAAGTAGGGCGTGTCTTGTAAGAATCTCATGTTCTACGTCATTCTGAGACTGTCCTGGGTCAATCTCTTGGCACAAAGTCTCATGTTTAATGTCCCCGCAAGATGCTCGGTGGCCAATCTTTCTAGTCTTGTGGGTCTTTTTAGTGTCTTCCATGATCTTAATGTGAAGATCACGTATCGTAGCCGTACTGTTTCTCTACAGGATTTTTTTTTATAATATATACGTATATATATATATATATATATATATATATATATATATATATATATATATATATATATATATATATATATTATATATATATATATATATATATACACATACACACAGAGTGAATAAAGAGACAGAATGTCAAAATAAGTGTTAGGATCACTTTTACTGAAATGTCCGACAAAACAAACAAAATAAAAGGCACATGGATGCAAAACGAGGTTAACTGCCAATAAAAAATCTTTTTAAGCTCCAGAATGCAGAACCCTATTGTTGTCAGAAACTGGTTCAATAATGAACTTTGAATTCCAGTCTTAAATATCATCAAAGTAAGGCATTGTTGTGGAAGTGATATCATACATCATCTGAGGACTTCTCCTCTACTGTACAAACAGAAACAGATGACAAGATAATGACCATGCAACATCTTCATTTGTCCCCCTGTGTTTCCTCTCACCAGAGCCTGTGAAACATTCCCCATACTCAGATGTCTGGCAATATACACTACAAAACAATACAAATCCCACCCAACCCCACCTCGGGTCCAACCCACTGCATAACCCACCCCATCACATCACTGAAGAAAACACTGTAGAATGGGGTTGAAGATGTTGGTGTGATACTGGGAACGTCTCCCATAAAGCCCAAAGGAGTACTGCTTAACGATATTGGATCTAGATGATCAGTTAATCCTAAGTTTTGCAGTAATTATACAGTATCTAATGAAAACAACCATCTTTGAGTTAGATTGAGGGGTAGAGGAAAGAGATCCAATTGTAGAAATATATGACGTGTAAGAGAGATATGAATAGAAGTCAGAATATTTGACATTGTAGAAGAAAATATAAATGGAGAAAGGTGCCAGGAATCTTCCCCAGGAAAAAACTGGAAGTAAGGGTCTGAGGCTAACCTCATGGTACTGCAGGAAATGAAAAAGTAGAGAAAACAGGTGAGCTGTACATTTTGATGTTTTGTGTCTTAGATGATAGAGTAATATTCTGGAATACTCATTCAATGATAAATGGGGAGTAGAAGTAAGATCTCGACGCCCAACTGATTGAAATGCCTGGTGGGAAGCCCTACCTAACAGTGTTCTAAAAGGTCTTGATATGGGTGCTAGTAAAAAGAGTTATTATTGTCGCTTACAGTATATAGAGAGCGGATGAGATGGGAGTGGAAAGGAGAAGTCAACATATCAAACAAGTTAAATAAGCAAGCAACAAATGTGATAAATGATGGAAGTCAAAAAATTACAATCAAGATATGCAGCAAAAAGAGTAAAGCAACACATCACAGCATCAACCCCCCATCCAATCTGCCGTGCAAAAGTCTTTCCTAGAGGATAAAAACTTATTGATACCCATATAGAACACGAAGGGAGGCATCATGAAAACAACAAGCCCAAAAGTTGAGTAGAGATCCAGCAAAAGTGACAAATATAAACTTCTTCTTCTAAGATCTGTAAGAAATGACATTCCTAGGCAAAAGAGTTTTATGCTCAATTAAATACCCTATATAAATAATAATTCCTTTTTTGAACAATTAACGACTGCATTGTAACTATTATTCCCATCACTGTAATTATCCTGCAACGGGAGTCTTCATGGAGGAGGAGAGAGACAAGGGAGAAATCTTATTTTTTATTTTTGTTGTACTAACTTAATTTTTTAGAAAGATGGATCACCCTTATGGCATTTTGATAGATGTGTCAGCTAACATCTTTAAACTGTAAGTGAACAATAAATATACAAATAATGCATAAGTAATCATTATAATAAATCATATGGCACTATACACTAATGGGATAAGTCATTCTTTTGTTCTCTGTTTAAGTTATGTCCATATTTTTCCAGCTGTCCAGCATAATCATTCTATAACCAATGAATTTATCATTTTTCACGAATTGCCTACTTCAGGCAAAAACAATTTACAGTAGCATTTTCTCAAAATACAATTTTGAGCTTTAACCTGCTCCAAAGAGCAATATTTTGAACACATACATGAAGTTTATTTCGATCAGCCCGATATAATAATTTACCTACCATAATGAAATGTCTGCAAAATGTAATATAAGATGTTTTCAAGTTTTTAGGCATTTTCACAGGTGAAATCTAAATCATGACATAGATGCCAACATTGTAACTGTAAATGGGGATTGGCAGAGATCAGCCTTGCAGCCACAGTGAGGGGGTTGTAAGATGCCCTGGTGAGCTTAGCAGACTACCAGTTGGGGGTGCTATGTTCCATGTAATCACCTAAAAGCTGATCACTGCAGTGTAATGGATTGTTAGTGGAGAGTGAAGCTTCCCAGCTAGACAGGGGGCAACAGAGAGGCCCAGCAGCCTACCTATGACCACCAGTTGACACGTTCTTGTGACATGCAACCCTGAGGTGGTCTGGTTCTTTAAGTAAGGTGTGAGAGTCAGAAATGCAGAGACATCACACGGCCTGCTAGATGCAGCTCTATCCAAATCACTCCAGGAATTTCCAGAAACTCTGTTGACCCCAAATTGCCCCATTAACCTGCCTTCCAAGGATTACCCATGGGATGTGTAAAAGTCCTTTTCAATCTTCGTACAGAAGAGCTTAGAATCAGGAAAAATTATGTTAACAAGAACACACCTGGTAAGGAAGAAAGGCCAAAAAATGAATAGAGGCAGTGGTCCAAGGAGTAATCAGAAAGTACAAAAAGGTAGGCAAGAGGGTCTTCCACCATACCAACCAGATAAGTTGACATTGTATAGTTAGGCCTACGGAGGCAGCATGCTTGTGTTTTCCCTTCTTGGTCTATGCTTTGTTAAACCTGTATCTTTGATTGTTTATTGGTTATTTTATGTTTTTAGGTTTGGGTACTGCACCCTTCAAGGCTACATAACATATAAAATGACTATAAGGTTTTAAGTAAGTTTTTAAATATATTTACATTTTTAGCAGGCACCTTTATCCAAGTCAGCTTACAACATTTATGATACCATTGATTGCATTTCTTTTGGTTTTCCAATTGGAGTACACGCAGATCAAGTGATTTGTTCATGGTCACACAGTGTCAGTAGCAGGATTTGATTCCACAACCTCAGGGTTTGATGACTAAAGCTTTAACCACTACACCACACTGCACTGGAAAGATACAATAAGGTGACTAATTATTACACTAATGTGAAATTCTTAACAGTATTACATAATAACAGAGATTTAGAATTCACTATACCTTACTTACACTTAAGATGAAAATACAGACAATTGAATTCTAGATCATTTTTAGGAAAAACAATGTTGAGAATTGCTGCTTGACAGGTGAAAAAGCATGAGTTTTATTCTTTACCAGGTCACTATCTTTGTACAGTTTGCATATTCTGAATTTCATTCTATGGACTCATTCACAACCAAAAGATATGCATATTTGGGTAATTTACAATTCGAAACTGTCATAATGTATGTATACTGTATATATATATATATATATATATATATATATATATATATATATATTTATATGAATGTGGCACATGATTGGCTGGTGTGCCATCCAGAACTCTCTACTGTTTTGTATCCAGTATTGTTAACAGTGATAATCAGGGGGTCCAGTTAGACATCCAGTGTTGGCTAAATACTAAAATATTATTCTGGTACTCTGGAATATATATACAATAATTAATAAATTAAAATATACATATCTTATGAACTATATTTTAAATGGATACACCACTTTGTACGTCTAAGCAGCACTAACCAGAACTTTTTGTGACAGATGCGCACTTTGACACTGTGTGTGAAAGACTGCTTCAGCTCTGCTCCCATTATTTTCCTCTGAACTTTGGCTCCCTTTAAGGTGCACGCTAATTAAGACCTCCTCCCTTCAGCCTCTGTGCATTCCTGCTAACTGCCAGAAACTGAAGTCCTCTTCACTGAAAGGATACACTTCAGTTCTTTGCCAGTGTGTTGCTACCACTTAGCCATTTAGCCCCAGCTCACCATTTAGTTGCGCCCCACTCAGCCTGTGATAAGTTGTCTACCAGATGCTGCAATATTTCCTCACAAAATCAGTAATGGGCACAAGTAATTTATAATATCATAACATATTTTAAAAATGTACTTTCAAGGACCACCCTCAACAATACCTAGGATAATCAGGGATGCCCCTGGGGCCCTCTCCATTTTTACATCTTGGTTGTGAAAATACATTCTGGAGTTCACACAACCTTCAGATTCAGAACATTCATAGAATGATGAGTAATGATACTTAAAGGTGTGGTACTGTGGTGTAGAATTGTTCTTCAATACAACTTGAGTGCCATTTGTGTTTTTGGCTGGAGTAAATATATAATTCCTATGTCAGAATCACAGCTGAAGCACTGACTATGCAGAGTTTTCATGTTCTTTTTTCATTTGTGTGGGTTATCCTTCAGCTACTGTGGCTTTCCTACTACATTCCAAAGAACAACATTTATGTCTATAGGACATTTACCTACAAGCTATGTAGCTCACTTTATGAGCAGTTAAGAGAAAAATTACAATTGCAAAGGATAAACAATTAAATAAACCTAAATGCAAAAAGTAATAAATAACAACAAAAATTAATAAATACAAACTTACATAATACAGATACTGCGGTGGGTTGGCACCCTGCCCGGGATTGGTTCCTGCCTTGTGCCCCGTGTTGGCTGGGATTGGCTCCAGCAGACCTCCGTGACCCTGTGTTTGGATTCAGCGGGTTGGAAAATGGATGGATGGATAATACAGATAAACAAGTAAGTACCAGAGATTGCATAGTCCTTAAATTTGGATCAAATTGCTAAACTCATTTTTCAGGTATCTAATGATTATAACAATTGGTCTGATGCTATGGTCAGAGATCTATGAGATCTACTGTACCATGCTATAGTCAGTATACCTACCAGGTGTGTCAAAGCTGTATCTGATATGTTAACTGATGGATCCAACCTGACCAAGTACAGATGGGTGTGGATGTGTGCATAAAATGTACCCTATGAACTGGAACCTTCTTTAAAATGGTTTGTGGCCTATGCATGTGTTCTGCCAGCAACCATAAGCTAGTTTGTAAAGTGGAAGGATGGGGCATCATTATGATTTACAGAGATTAGAGTCTAAGTTGATATTCATGAGCAGTCTTAATCGGATTACTCGGAAAATAAAAGTCAAGGAGTGCTGGGAGGGAGGGTCCCCCTTATAGTTTCACAATTGTCTATCCAACTTTTAAAATCAAACATCTTTGTCCCATGAACTCTCGCAACCGTCTACCCAACATATAAATTCATTGAGCAGTTATCCCCTTGGCTTTTCATGCAATTATCAGGTCAAGTCATTTAGGATAGGCAAAAACATCAGTGGCTTACCAATATGTATCCTTGTACATTACGGAAAAAACTTTAGGGGCTCAGTGCTTAAGCCTCTGATCCCCTCACTCACAACGCCAATGGGATGGACTATCAAGCTGACATTTATTACCTTCTGAGTTACATTACATTACAAGTACCAACCCAAAATTTGTAATTCAGTGTTTTAAAATATACCAATATGTAAATATTGTTTTCAGATAAACTAAATTTCTTGCTTAAGATATTTTAACCATATTGTTTTCAGAAAGTTGCATTGGAGCAACGGACTGCAGAAGCCATTCTGAGAACAACTCTATCTTATAGATGCATTGAAATTGAAATCATTACACTTGGTATACTTTCATTACTTGCTAGTAACAGGACAAGAGGCCAGGGGTAGTTGTGAACCAAATGCAACAATGGGATTAATGGGAGGGAGATTTGGTTGCTCACCTAATGTTTGCAGCTAAAATATGTCTTTATATGATTTGTAAGAAACATTGCTTGCATCATCCTGCTACTCAACATTCTTTAATGCATCAAAACTATGGTGTACTTCGTCACATGCCTTTTAGAGTATGAAGTCAGGGAAAGCAATAGCAATGTTACTACAATCGTAGGAAGCACACTTTTGAATGTTACAAAAATATATTTTCAATTAGTTCTGTGACTTTTGAGTGAAACTCATTAACAAACCTCTCCTTCTCTTTGATTATTACTGTTAGCGATATATCCATATGTGAGTAAAAATTGTTGAGTAAGACATCTTCCACTTTTGCAATGAGCAGTTTACTCATACTGCATCCTCTTTTGTGGAGAACCTCTGGCATATTGAAAAGGTGATTAATAATAGCTGTAACCAATCGCTTATAGTGAAAGTGGAACCAGATAGAGATAAAGGCCACGATTTATGTTAATCCTCACATTTAAACACACGTAAATATGCATATATTTATATTGAGGAATCACCCTCTGAAAAACAAATTTGACCAAAGAAGTGGACATCGAATTATATGTGAAGTTCCGTTTCTTATCTACCTCTAGACACTAACACAACTCTGGTAGGTACCTTCACATGACAATACATGTTTAAACCCACTGCCTAAATGATATTTGCTAAATTAAAGAATATTCTCAAATAATGAATCAAAGAACTTCATTAGGAACATGCATGAATTATCTGTATATACAATAGTATATATGAAAAGAAGGAATCAATCCTATAGGTAGCCAGAGGCTAATGCTAATTTATAATTCTGATTTTTGCATTCCTAATGAGAAATTGGCTTTTGTTTTTGGTTGAAGAAGAGAGAATATTTACAGTATGATATGTCAGTATTTGGCTACAAAGACAGATCACGATGACATATGTAGGAGGCTCATTACAGTATGTACTCACCTCCTTTTCATAACATAAACCTCACAATTTTGGACTCCCAGATATAACCTTCTCTTGGCCTTCATGTTACTACTATGTTCCCTCTTCCAAGTGATATTGTTTATTTACACCTATTGACTCAAAAGCACACACATACCTCCAGATTGTCTGGAGTGGATGTTATCTGGTTCTTGATCAATCACATTTGAAAAGTAAACCTGGAGATTTTTGGAAACCATCATACAAATATAGTAGATAACCTCTGGACAAATGTGTTTGACTTTTGGAACTGGATTTTATTCTTTGCTGAATCATTAACTGCTACAGCCATTTGTGTGTGGAAAAGTGGTCTATAAAACAGTTAACAGCAACAACATTTATTTATATAGCACATTTCCATACAAATAATGTAGCTCAAAGTGCTTTACATGATGAAGAAAGAGAAAAAAGACAAAGTAAGAATTAAAATAAGAGAACACTAATTAACATAGAATAAAAGTAAAGTCCGATGGCCAGGGAGGGCAGAAAAAACAAAAAAACTCCAGACAGCTGGAGAAAAAATAAAATCTGCAGGGGTTCCAGGCCATGAGACCACCCAGCCCCCTCTAGGCATTCTACCTAACATAAATGATCAGTCCTCATTGTATTCAGGGTTCTCATGGAAGGACTTGATGATGACGGTCACGTGGACTTCTGGTCTTTAATCCATCAATGTAGGGACATCACGGTTCTTTGATTAGGCGGTGGTGGCGCAGGTCGCCACCACAGAAAACTGGAAAAAGAGCAGAAGAGAAAGTAGGGGTTAGTACAGATTTTGGATCCACCATGAATAGTAATGATAATTAATTGAATATGCAGAGCATCAGGATTAAATTAAAATGAAGTTATGAGAAAGCCATGTTAAAGTAATGACTTTTTAGCAGTTTTTTAAAATGCTCCACTGTATTAGCCTGGCAAATTCCTATTGGCAGGCTATTCCAGATTTTAGGTGCATAACAGCAGAAGGCCGCCTCACCACCTCTTTTAAGTTTAGCTCTTGGAATTCTAAGCAGACACTCATATGAAGGTATAAGGTTACGATTTGGAATATACTGTAAGATGTCAGACATTCCGATATATAGGATGGGGCGAGGTTATTTAAGGCTTTGTAAACCATAAGCAGTATTTTAAAGTCAATTCTGAATGATACAGGTGTAGTGACATCAAAACTGGAGAAATGTGCTCGGATTTTCTTTTCCTAGTTAGGATTCTAGCAGCTGCATTCTGCACTAGTTACAAACGATTTATGTCTTTTTTGGGTAGTCCTGAGAGGAGTGCGTTACAGTAATCTAGTCGACTGAAAACAAAAGTGTGAACTAATTTCTCAGCATCTTTCAATGATATAAGAGGTCTAACTTTTGCTATATTTCTTAAGTGAAAAAATGCTGTCCTAGTGATCTGATTAATATGCGATTTAAAATTCACGTCACAGTCAACAGTTACCCATAAATTCTTTACCTCCGTCTTGACATTTAATCCTAATGTATCAAGTTTATTTCTAACTGTGTTTCTAGCATTGTTCCTGTTGTTATACTTACACCAGAATATCTCATATTTTTTCCTGGGTTAGACTACGGATTATCTTTCTGTATGTATGTATTATATAGGAAGCATCATCTGTCATTTAAATAACACTCTGAAACAAGATTGCACGAGCCACTTGACAAGGACTGCATTTTTAATCATGATCAGTTCTCTTTAAGAAATCTATATTTCCTCAGTTTCAAAGTTTCCTCTTAAGTTTGTCTTTCGCAGTCTTCATTTAATGTGCAATGTCACTTTCCATCTACTCCTACTCCATCTACTTACAGACTGAAAATACTTAGGAGAAATCACAGAGGAAATCTGGTATAGTTTTTCAGCAGCATCAAAGAATGAGTTTGCTAAAACCAGAGAGGTATTTCTACAGATCTAATGCATTATTTATGACCAGTGGCGTGTCTGCATTCTGGGCAAGTGGGGCACAGCTCCCTCGTCTTCCACCAAAATAAATTAATATTTTGTTAAAATATTTATGGAAAACACAGCTTACTCATCAATTCTTTTCAGTTTTCCATGATACCATAAATGCAAATTTTTGTCTACAAAAATATTTCTTTTTGGAGTGCCTGAAATTGACTTTGTGCCTGGTGCCACTACATTGAAGTATTCTTGGCATACTTTTGCTCAGGTGTGCTCATGTGCAGCCTCAGTTTTTAAGTTCTGCCATGGAGCTGGAAGGCTAGAGGCCCTTTAAGCAACCCATTAGTTGATTATTTGTGACATAATCTAAAGCGTCATGAACTTGTACATCTTGCTAATTTGTTGTAGTTGTCATCATTCTTATGAACTATGTTGACTACTTGCATACAATTTGATTTAGCACTTTTCCCAATGAACAAAAATGGTAAATTTATAAATATTCTTTGACAATCCTCCTTACTATTTATAAGTATTTGATGTTGATGTTGAACTATCTTTAATTCAACAGTCCTTTGTTGATTGTACTGTGGGACAATATGGTGATAGATGTTCGTTTTGTGTAACTTAGTTTTTATGGCATTATCGATCTGACAATGCATAATGACTGGTGGTAGTAGCCTAATACATTGTGAAACTCAGTGTCTCTCTATCGTGTGATTGATCTTCAATGGCTCCTTCCACACAACTCTAATGATCTTTATTTCTACTGTGTCTCCTGCCTGCACTTTCATACTGCCAGCTCCACTTCTCACTGCTTACTTGGGGTCAGAAGCAGTGCCATCTGCACTCACTGCCCCCAGCTCTGTGAGCCGATCCAAGTCAGAATCCTGCCTGAGATCACTGGTGGCCATGTACCCAGGTCAGGCAGAACAATTAGTCTTATAAATCATGATCTTTGAATGCTTGATCACCTCTTTATCACTTACATACTTACTTACTTACACACACACTCTGCATGGCTTCTCAGGATGACTTACCCCTTTTGACAGCATCTCTCTCTGTCTCTCTCTCAGTTCCACATGGTCTCATGAGAATGTTCATACCAAAAATGATACTGTAAATATAAATTTAAACAGGGAGATGTTTCACATGATCAAACTATTGTAGTTGTTTATAAAAAACTCCTAATTCTCTCTTACTCATCTCTTTCACCACTGTTCCATAAAGAAAAAGTAAAATATGTACTCAACACTGCAATTCAGCCATATCCTAAGAAAAGTTGTCATCAATTTAGTTTATTTTTAAAATGACATTCCTAATCATCAGCAGACTTTATTAAATAGTGTGCCTCATCTTACTCAGTGCAGCTCTAATTAGTCTCAGATGTCAAAATGAATTCAGGGGTGAGATAATTATAGGACACAAAATGAAACAGAGTATTGAAACCACAGAAGTGATTATATTACTTTATTCAACAACTACATACTGTAGAAAAAAGAAGTGGAAAATACACCGGTGTATGTTTTTGCAGCTTTCTTCTATGAATATCTTTATATAACTAATTAATGCACTCCTATTTGATTCATAAAGCTGTCTCTTAATTATAGACTTACAAATGACATAGGTCCACTATCTGGTTAATTGTTACATTACTATACGTTTACATAAAGTCTCAAGAAAGACTATTTTTAATTAAGCATATGTATGATGGCACCTATAGCCAAAGATTCCAACAATTTTTTTTCCATAAACATAATGAAAACGGAATGTTTTGGTGCTGCTAATGATCTATGATTGTCAACAGCTGCAATTATTGTGAGAGAAAAATATAAAAATGTACATCCATCCATTTTCCAATAACTGTTTATTCCATATCAGAGTACTGTAATAGAAAACTTTAGGGACATCGGTTGCAAAGCAAAACATGAATCAAATCACATTGGGTCAATTTAATGTCAAGGCTGGCAAGGCATGGAGGGCTGTTACCAGGACTTTGAAGGCTATCAAATCAAGACGCATTTTGCAGGAATATACAGTATGGTGTACCAACCTTCATTCATCCTGGTTTAGTTGCTTCTGTACTCAATCTATAAGTCTTCCATTTACTGAAAGAGTCTAACTTTGACTCCCATATTTTCAGTAAGCGTCAGTCAGTTTCAAATCAATGTTTACTTCATGGTTAGTGCTCAACTTATTCAATAAATCGTTATAAATGTTTGCATCCTTACAGTACTGGCACAGATCTTGTTTAGAGGGAATAAAACACTCCTTAATAGTGAGGCTAGGTCTCCCTATTTTAACCATTTATAGACCTTTGTCTGGAATACTAAATATTTTTAAAGGTTTTTCTGTAAATAAAATTATGTCATTGCAGCTAAATCTTGTCTGGTACATCAATCATCCCTTCCCCATGAAATATTGCATAGAAATTTAGGCCTTTAATGATAGATGATGGTGTCATTGCTAAAAGTTGTATTTTTTGCATTGCTCCCTCTTTAGAACTGCATCTGTTACATCATGAGATATTTTTTTCTTATAGAGTTTTAAGCATCCCACAACCTCAAGTTCATAATATAATACAGTCATGGAGAATAAAACAGGTTATTTTCTTGGGGATAACATTTGCTTGACACCTCTTGGGTGAAAAAAATAAAACAAAATAAAAAAAAACACTACATTACTGATGTATTTGGTACATTTTTTAAGTTTTACTCCCTATTACTGCCTTCTTGACTTGCTTCCTGGAGTGCCTCTGTCTATCGGAAAGTGCTATCCATTGTCAGGTCCAAGGACTTGTGCTGTGGATAATATCATGAATGAAAATTAGCAAATAATATTACTTGACTTTCTTATAGTTTTTTAGCAGCTGTTATGTTTTTCCAAGATAACAAAACATACTGTACAACTCTCTGTTGATTTTTAGAGATTCAATTCACGTTACAGTGATTACTCGTTACTTTTGGTTTCATCCTGACTTAATCAAATAAAAGGCTCCAACATCATAAGTAGTGTACATCATTGAAGTGAATATAATTTAATTCAAATATTTAAAGGAGATGAGTAGAACACTGGTTTGGAAATTGACCTGGCAAAGATAAATGCAATAATGAATCAGCCACAAGTCTCCACCTTTAAAGATGGGATTTGTAGGATTTTGCAAATCATTATTGATGATTCATTAAGAACTTTAGTTCAGTAATTTTATAAATTACTAATTTAGCCAAAAAAACAACACAAAAATATTTGTTTGAACTCTGGAAACTGATGCTGCCTGAACAGTTTTTAATACTCTTGAAAATGTATGTGATCAAAAACTGCTAGCCATTACATTAGCATGTGATGAATGGATATGTTTGCAAAAGAAAACTAGTACACCATTTACAATTTTTACTGATCACAAAAATATGCTGCCCATAGACCGCAAACTGATTCAATGCACACCAAATTTGCAGGGCAATGTTTTTCTGTTTTTTATTTTCTTATAATTTATTGGCCTGTGGAAAAGGATCTAAGACAATGATATGTCCAAGACAGTATGATACTAGCAAAAAATAAATAGAACTAGACAATATTTTATCTGAAAATTGTTTTTGGCTGTTGACAATTGTAAGAACCTGATGAAAGAATGTCAAAAATGAAAGAATTGTCTCAAATAGTTGAAAAGGGTGCGCCTCCTGGTCATACCTTTGTCCCTCCATGTATTAGAAATAAGTTGATGAACGGAGGAGTGATCCCCCTGTAGCTGGATATCCAAGAAATACAGGAATACATTTTTTGTGCAGGATAACTGGCTGATTATGAATCTGGACATTGCATTTTATGCAAATCTACTACTACTAAACCATTTGATTTATTTCAACCCATACCTCCATCCACACAACATGGCAATCTGTTTCTATGAACTTTGTACCTGAATTACTACACTCTCAAGGAAACACAGTAATATTGGTGGTAGTAGATCTTTTTTCACAGCTCAATTAATTCTTCTACAAAAACTGTCTAGATCTATGGATTTAGTGATGTTTTTTATAAAGAAAACTGTGGATTTTGGCAGTCAAAAGAAAAATTTTGATTAGGGCCTACAATAAACCTTACAACATTAGAAAAAGTATGCAAAGATTAGGGCAATAATCTGCATTTCAGTTCATTTTTTACCCACATGAAAATAGTCCACCTGAAGGAACAAATTAGGAATTGGAACATTATTTACAATATTTCATAAACGCATTTAACTCCAACTGTAGTTCCTTGCTCCCACTAGCTGAATTTTCAGAAATAATTAGTAAACATCTTACATATGTCACCTTTCAATTGTCAATTTCTTTTTAATAAATCACTAGATTCCCTAAAAGCCTGCGAAAAATTGTATTCCCCGAACACCCTGCTATTCCTAAATACACGCAAGGAACCTTGTACATCCTTATCCCCACACCAATAGCCTGCAGATAAACACCATTCAGCCAGCATAATGCTTTTCCTGACACTAATTCTATTTATCACTGCCCACCAGAATTTTTCCTTTCAGCTGAAATCTGAGTTGAAGATTTTATCTAGCAATGAGTTGTAATGAATTATATAGGTAATGATGTATCATTATTTGGAATACATACATTTCATGTGTGTTCATGTCTATGACAATCTCTGTAAATGTATAATGTAATAAGAAATGTTAGGTCTGGTAGACACAAAGCAAATTTATTTGTTTATTATATCAAATAAATAACTGCTGGAATGTGAGTTTTTACATTTGTAACAATCACACTTATATGACATCAAGTTAATTATAGTGGCACAGAGGCATAATTTGTCATTTAGCATTAACTTTTACAACTAACAAATTTACACAGACTCTTACTCAAACAAAATGTAAGGAATTTTAGGGTGTTCGGGGAAAGATAATTTTTTCCCAGGGCCCCATGATATTTTGTGAGGCTATAACAGCTATGCGCACAACTTTCATGAATGCATACTGTAAGATCACTTTCTGATCTGCTTTGAACATGAGTGATATCAAGACCCATTCTAACCGATTAGCACTCTGCACACATTTTAAAAAAAGACAAAGAACTTGCAGTATTTTCATTTGAGAGGTACATTAGCTGGCCATAATTAGAATATTATGTGTAGTGTCACCGAATATATATCACTGATCCATGAGTTTAGCTCAGTCTCTCACATAGCACAACAAGGCTAATTAGGCATGCTGACCTACCACTTAATTAGAACAATATGGAGAAGAACAAGCCATTCAGCCCAACAAAGCTCACCAGACCCATCCACTTAAATCTTCCAAAATAGCATCAAGAAATTTTTTGAAAGTACATAAAGTCCTACTATCTACCACACTACTTGGCAACTTATCCCATGTTTCTGTTTCTCCGCGCATAGAAGAAAATCCCAATGTTTGTGAAAAATTTACCCTTAACAAGTTTCCAACTGTGTGCTTGTGTTCTTACTGATGTCATTCTGAAGCATCACCATGTTGCCTCTTAATTTCCTTTAATCTATCCTCATAATTCATCCTCTGCAGTCCTGGAATCAACCGAGTTGCTCTCCTGTGGACTTCTATTAGCACACACACACACACACACACACACAATTTCAGATAAGGTTCCTCACACCATAACCTTCTGCTCCCCATGTTTTATCCAATTCTGCACACATCTACACACAACATCCTGAACTCTCAGTTCTTTTAATTTAAAGCCCCTCTTCTTTTAGTTTGATGTCTCACATGTGGACTCTACCAGTGGTGTGAAGCATCTGCTTTATCAATGTATATGTAAGTAAAGTATGATCACATATATTAGATTGTAATGTTAAGTGGGCTGTTTGAATTCTGACTTGTTTTGCATATACGAAAAGATATTTTGGATGGTCTGACAATATATATTGGAAAAGAACTAAATCATATATTCAGCAAAACATGTGATTACTGCCAGTTTTGGTGAATGTGCCCTACATAGTGTCTAATTTAAATTTAGAATCCCTGAAATAGTCAAATAAATCCTAGAGCAGATAATTACTATAATCAGCTCCCTGCAGAGATTTTTAAACATCAAAATGGTGTCAAATGGCCTTGGGCAATACCTGCCGTTATCTTTGGACTCATGTTTTGATTGCTTTTTATTATTTCATGTGGTTTTGTAAGAAAACATTTAAAGGTGTGAGGTGAACCTGTGTATATATAATTAACTTTCTTAAATATTTATTAATTTTCAACAAATTCCAGTATGTTTTGGTTTGAGATTCTATTCTATTTTCAATTAAATTTTCACTACTTTTTCTAATTTTGTTTCCCAGTAAGAGGTTTCCTGACAGCATTTAAAGGAATAATCTGGTAGAGAGCTGAGCCTGTTTTATTTTGAATATAAATACATTAAATATTGTTCATTCTGTCATAAAGTATGTTAGAATTTCATTCAGTTTTGGTGTGTGAAACACTTTGGTTTTTTTTTTTAATTATGTTTATTATTATTATTATTTTTTTTTTGTTTCTCAGCAGATTTATTCTCAAGCTTTAATCATCCATCCATCCATCCATTTTCCAACCCGCTGAATCCGAACACTGGGTCACGGGGGCAAGCTTTAACCAACAGAAAATATTTGCCAGTGTAAGATGAGCCCTTGTACAGTACATTAAAATATATTATTTAATGATTGTAATAGATTAATATTATATAATGCCTTACACAAATAATATTACATTCTATTGTTATTCATTTTTCATTAGTTTTATTTCTGACTTAAAATTTGTAACAAACTGAGCCCAAACAATGAACTTGGGTTGATCGCTACCTCTTACCTTTCTCTTGAGTAGGGTGATGAAATTACACAAAGGCCATTATCCCTCACAAAGCTCCCCACTGTACACTGTACAAAAAAACGAACAGTGATTCATGGCAAATTTGGTAACAAAAAGATAAATATACAGTATAATTCCGAAATGACAACAGCAATACATTTTCTGTACATGATCACAACACAAAGTAAACACCACAGAAGAAAGTAACCATGTAATAAATGAATATAGGAAGCAGCCACTTCTTAAGTTGACTCAATAGTCCATATTTGTAAGAGTATTATTTTTGCAGGGTAGTAGATTTATATTAGCCAGCCAGTGAATGAAATGCAGTTTTGATGTCATTTGTGTTAACAATCAGTACTGTGCCATAAAAATGAAGCCTTGATGAGCTTATCTTGGGTCCAGAAGGGGAATTCCATGTGCCACAGAATTACAGTTTGTGAAAATTGCCCCCTTTTCCCTTAAATGAGAAAACATACCTGGGCATTGTGGCATTGTTATTGTCAATGTACACAATTTCCTTAATTTCCTACTTGGGACTGATTCCCTTTTCTATATACATTAGGTGTATCTGATATTGTCTTTCTTGCTCTGTAATATTTCTTTGATTCACCTTTACTTTTTACAAATAATTTTCTGAGAATACTATAATTATTGTGTTTGTTTTAATCTTGTATTCTAGGTCCTTTCCTTTATATTGAGAATCATCTATTTTGAATTTGTTTCCAATTTTCCACCCACAGAATCAATAAAACTGAGCAGCAAATGTAAAACAAAAAGCAGAATTTGAAGATGAAAATAACAAGCAGACATACCTCACAAAAGCTGCATTGCTTTCCCTGACAATGCTACGTAAAAGGGCAGTTATTTTTTGATTCAAATACTGAGGATTTTGTGCCACTTTTTTTTCAAAATGTATGTGCAAAGTGGAAACACCTAAGTAATAATTGCACTTGCTTTTGGATGATAATGTGGCAGCATTCAAGTTAAATGTGTCATGGTTTTGCTGGAACTCCATAGTTCAGGTTATTTCTATATTGAGGCAGCGAGGTTTCGATGTAAGAACCAGGAGAAGAATGCAGTCAAAACAAACCAAGTTCAAAGCCAGAAAAGCAGCTGATTAGATTGTGAAAAATGGAACTGCTAACCAGACTCATAAACCAAATGACAGAACCTCAGTTCAAAATACTCAGTTTTATCGCAAACATCTTAGATAAGGAAGCAATTCCCGTGCAGATCTAAAAGACGCATCAAAGATGTTATGCACATTACCCTTTCCAGGGTTCAATGATGGCACCCATAGCAAATTAATCATGGCATTGTGATGAAAAAATAATAAATGTAAACTTGTTATTATTACTCTTAAACAGAAAACTGAAGACACGTGGATTCTATTACCCAATAAAAATTGTTAATTAGACATATACAGTACCTCATTTAAATACATCCATGGACAACACAAAAATTAGTAATAAAATAACTGTAAATATAACAAGATTGACCTAGTTATATTATTATTTTCTGTAAAAAATTTAACTGCTTTCTTTATTTATTTAGTGTTCACCTTTCTTTTAATTATTTTCTGATTTTCTTTAAAAGGTTTTGTAATTGTTCATGTTGTTTCACTTCTTGCATTATCCTCTTTAAGCAGACCCCAAATGGTGGAACCTACGTATTTTGAATGTGTTCATCTGATAGGGCTTCCATGTGATGCTGCCCTATTTAAGGGTTCAGCAGGTCCCAAGATAATTGCTGGGGCATTGACTTTCTTTTTATTTTTGGTGGCCCTGTTCCTGTCTTCCATCAGATTAATTGAGATGGGTCCAGCGCAAACCTCCACAGCTCTGCAATTCGGTAGCTCCACTGAACCACCAATAGTATTGCAGGTTTTTGTCACTTGGCTTATTTGACTTGAGTCAGTTAACCCTTCCCCAACCCTAATCTTAATGACAGTGTAACCAGGTGTTATATCACTGACCACCTCTTCAAAAGAGTGGAGCTCTAGAGGTCTGCTGCTAGAGTCTACTGGATGTTTTACCTAAAGTTGGACTTTCTTCTTGAGTTTTCCTTGGCCTTTTGCATTTTGGAATTCTGTGCTTTAGGTATTTTATTCTAAATTTACATATTTTCCTTAATTTCAATATTGCATTTTTGGATTGCTAGTCTCACTTTCTTTGTTATATTTTGAAGTACTTGGTCTTTTTTTCTGTTTATATTTTTAAATCACTGTTTGTCTTGGTAGAGCACTATATTACTCTACTTTCCCTTTTTGAATTCTTTATTGTGTAGCCTTTGTCAGAATGCCTCAAATCCCATATACTTACCACTGTTTATAAGGTATTGTACTTTATAACTTCTCCCCACCTTACCTTCTACATTTATAATCTCAGGCAATAACATAAAGGACAAGCAGGAGCTAAATTACAACTTAAATACAGTGATCCCTCGCTATATCGCGCTTCGTCTTTCGCGGCTTCACTCCATTGCGGATTTTAAATGTAAGCATATGTGAATATATATCGCGGATTTTTCACTGCTTCGCGGATGTCTGCGGTCTACAGTACGTGTGCTTCCTTAGTTGATTTGCCCATTTGAATTGAAACAAGGGACGCATTTGAATTGAAACAAGAGACGCTATTGGTGGATGGCTGAGAAGCTACCCAATCAGAGCATGCGGTTAAGTTCCTGTGTGCTGCTGATTGGCTCAGCGACGGAGTGCTGCATTAACCAGGAAGTACTAATCTCACTCATTCAAAATTAACGTGCACAAGTGCCAACAGAAGATGCAAATGATTACAGAAAAGGTAAAAGTTTTGGATATGTTGAAGGAAGGAAACAGCTACACCGCTGCAGGACACCATTACAGCATAAATGAGTCCACGATTCTTTTTATTTAAAAAGGAGGAAAAGCATATAAGATCTACGGCCGCAGTGTCTTTTAACCAGGGCGCAAAATGAGTTACAAGTGGACGTTGTAAGGCAATAGTCTGAATGGAACCTGCTTTAGGGATTTGGATTGAAGAGTGATGGAAGAAGAACAACGGCGGTGCTAAACAGTCGCCTGAAGAGGCTCCTTTAGAAGAGCTGTAACGCTATCCTTTGTTGTGCAGTAAAATTAAACTCATCGTTATCGGACAAGTCGTCGTGTCATTGTTGGTGAGTAACCATAATTAATTATTTACGTACAATACTTATTACATGTACATAGTTTAGTGTCACTGTACACACATTTTATTGTTTACAATTTTTCTTGCATTGTACGTATTCATTGATGGTGGCCTGTCTGTCGTAATGGCTGTAACATATGTGATATCGGAGACGCTCGATATCTTTAAAATAATATTTAGGTTTTACTGTATGTAAACTGTGTTTACATACATAATTTCAACGAATCTTACCTAATATCTAAGAGAATACAAAGGGTTTATGCTGTATAATTGTGCGTGAAATGTTTATAATAGTGTGGGAGAGTTTATAAGGGCTTAAAATATATAAAAATAACCACATGAACATATGGTTTCTACTTCGCGGATTTTCTTATTTCGCGGGTGGCTCTGGAACGCAACCCCCGCGATGGAGGAGGGATTACTGTAATGTATTATTGATAATATTCATAAAATAATAACAATAAGTAAAGTACATTTGAATATTGGCAGCCATACAACCTGATATATGCTGATGTGTAGTTTCAGAAGGCACACAGACTTGTTACTTACTCAAAATGTCTTTAGTTAAGTCATCATTTTTAGTCAGCTTTCTTCAAAACAGGCAGCATGCCTGTCTCAATATGGCTGCCAAATTGTGCTTCTCAGTGTGGTCTTCTTTGCCATTAATGGTGTGTGAGATACTCTTTCATCATGATGGTATGAGAGAGGGGGAGAGAGAGAGGGAGGGATAAAGCATGCAAATTTATACGTACATTCTTTGTCCAAATCTTTACGCCAATAGGGTGTTCTGCTACAGAATATCCTCTGATTCAAAACCAATCCTACACAGCCATACTTCAGACTAATGGGGGCACACAGTACCTTTCACACCTGCCCCCAAAACCATTTGTTGAACTGATTCTTGCCAGCTAGGAAGTTTGGTTTTCCTGTGGGGTTTGATTGAGAGAGTCCTGCAGAGAATCACTTGCCAAACTGGTTTTAGACTCTTCCCCCGACCATATCATAAAATTCACTATCTTGACTCAGTCTTAAAGGGGGCTGGGGTGGGGGGGTGGTTAGATAAACATCAAAAGATTGCTATTCTTATCAATGATACAACACTAATATTACATTGCTTTGTCTAAGTTACAAATAAATACAAAATATTTATCAACTTATATACATTTCACACCACAACACTCCACCCCTGATAAATCTTTTGTACAATGTCTTTATAATATAAACAGTGTTATTTGTTTGAGGAGTCTATTGCACAACTTGTGTTTTATGTTGCAGTGATTGTTTTTCCTGTGTTATAAATATGTGTGACCCTTTGTTTATTAGATATCTTCTTTATTTCAAAGACAATCTGAAGAAAATGGATGTGCTCTTGAAGACTTTTATCTTCTCCAGCTTGCTTCAACTGTTTTTTTTAGCTTTCTGTAGTCTTCATATGTCATCAGATCTGGTGGTTCAAAATGAGACAAGTCCACACATTCCATTAAACTAGCCCACTGCCAGTTTAGTCTATTGTGTGAATTTTTTTTGTTCACCTAGACTATATTAATCCTGTGTCTAAATGTTAGTTAGACCACTGTCCTAAACTACTCATAAAAGCATATGCAGCAGTACTATTAACTTCAAAATTTGAAAGGTAAAATACCACAGGTGCCAGTGCCAATCACCTCTGCCCAAGTAAGAGCGCATGTACCTGTGCATAAACTGTTCACAAAACAACATTGTGGCCCCTCTTCATACAATTGGGGTTGACTTAGTTTCCTTTTGTGCTTTTCCGCCCATGGTGTAACTCTTCACTGCCATCAGCTTTTACCAGTATAGGCTGGCATCACTACCATGAGACATCATAGCAATTCAACTCTCACCATTCCCCCTGTAGGCCACCTATGGAATTGTTTGATCACCATATGTATACTTACTGTGCTAAACTCCTCGGTTTAGAACTGGCCCACTGGTCTTGTGCCTGTAGCACAGCTGACAACCGCAGAAGACCGTCCGTTTTTTCCCAATAAGACTATACCTAAACATTGAAGTCCACATGACTTGAAACTGTACCAGCTGCACCTACTCTTTTTGAAAATTGCTCAGTATGCCTTTACTTTAATAAAAGAATTACAGTGAAACCTCGGTTCACGACCATAATTCATTCCAAAACTCTGGTCGTGAAACTATTTGGTCGTGAACCGAAGCAATTTCCCCCATAGGATTGTATGTAAATACAATTAATCCGTTCCAGACCATACGAACTGTATGTAAATATATATTTTTTTTAAGTTTTTAAGCACAAATATAGTTAATTAAACCATAGAATGCACAGCATAATAGTAAACTAAATGTAAAAACATTGAATAACACCGAGAAAACCTTGAACAATAGAGAAAACTAACACTGCAATAGTTCGCGCTATAGCGCTACCAACCGCTGGCTAAAAACACTTTTTTTTAATGAGTTTTAAGCACAGGGAAAAAAATGAACATTTGAAAAAATCCGTAATTTAATAAACCACCAAGAAAAGAAACATTGCAACAATGCACGCTACAAACCAATCGCTGTAAACAGAAGTGAAAACAAAATAAAGCCCAGTGCATTCTTTAACTGCCTTCCTACCTTATGCGTCCAGCTTTCTCTCTCACGCTGCCTGTGTGTGTGCGTCTGTCTCTCTCTCGCACTGCCTGTGTGTGTGTGTGTGTGTGTGTGTCGCGCTCTCTTGCTCTCTCTCTCGTTCATTGCACAGGAAATGCACAGGGAGAGACTGAACATGTACAAACCGAAAGGAAAACTGGCTTGTGCGTATACCGAGTGTGTGGTCGTGAACCGAGGCAAAAGTTTGGCGAACTTTTTGGTCGTAAACCGATTTGTACGTGTACCGAGACGTTCGTGAACCGAGGTTCCACCGTATATTAATTATTCCAATTAATTGCTTAATACCCAGAATCTACTCTTTGTGAGCCCAAAATTAATGTCCTTAATGTCAGTATTTTTGGCATTCCTAACTAGTTTGCATAGTTTCCACCTCTCATAATGTAATTTTGATATAGTTACTTTATGCTGGAATACCCTAGGTTTCACACAAACTTTTTTTTTTAATCTATAGCTATTGTGACTAGTCCCATTATTGTATGATTGTGGACTTGTTACTCACTTAAACCCCAGTAAGTGTCTTTTTCTTGCTGTCTTTGGTCTTTGCTTGTAGCCTTTTCCTCTTTCTTTGTCCTGCTGTGTGGGCAGGTCTGCAAAATGGAAGGTGACAAAGCAGTTTCTGTCCATCTCATTTTCTTGGTTGTCGACCTGGTGCCAACACTCAAACTGGACACTAGTGCCACTCCACTGCAATGTTCTAGTTGTAAACCGGTCTCCTGCATGGATTTTACTCTGCCAGTTGCATTCACTATTTTTTGTTTTGTTTTGTTCTTTATATTGCCTTATACAATTTCTTGTAGTAGGAATTTGTTAGTTTTCGCATACCCATTGGGGTCAGAGTGCAGGGTCAGCCATTGTACAGCGCCCCTGGAGCAGTTACAGGTTAAGTGTCTTGCTCAAAGGCCCAGCAGAGTAGGATCTTTTTTGGCAGTGACGGGGATTCGAACCAGCATTTTTCTGGATACCAGCACAGATCCTTAGCCACCGACACTCCACCCTATTTATTACTTGTACCAACCCAAAGTCTGTAAAAACTCAAAATAGAAGTAATATTATTGCAAAAGATCACAAAATGAAAACAGAAATAATTATTTTCCTTTCCTGACTTCCTGCACTACCTTTCCATTGTTTAGTCAATGCATGTATGTCCTTTTTATTGTATGGTAATTGGTACCTGAAAATGTGGGCTAAAACCTCTCCAAAATCCAAGTGCCAAATCCAGCATCTATCTTAAAGCTGACCTTTCTTTACTCACAACCACCTCACTTTTCTCAAATTTATTGTATGGAGGTTCATAGGCTGTCTTTTTAATTAATTGGTCAGTCAGGTTTCAAATTACTGAACCTAAGTGTGTGTGTTTTTTGATTGCTGACCAGCCTAGCAGTGCTGTTAGGTCACTCACACTCCTTTGCATTCCTGACTTGTTGCCTGAGCTTGTAAACCTTGCTGCTGAACCATCTCCCATCCTTTATTCTTTTGCTTGTCCTGTTTCATTCAAAACAAATCCTAAATTATTGCACTTCCATTCACACACAAGCACGTAATTTCTTTTATTTCTCTGTTTCTTGTTTTAATTTCACACTTACTTCACTCAGTACCCATATTTCATTATCCAGTTAATGCCCCGCAGACACCAATGGCCAGTCAAATTCACCAAGTTCTCTTCCTTCTATTTCTTTTTCCTAAATCAAATTTTAGTACAACACTGGTTATCTTCCCTAACAGTGATGAAATATCGGTGTAGCATGTTCTTTAAATACTGGAAGGACCTCAGAATTACATGGATAATGTGGAGCAGTACAGAATAATGAAAGGATACACCCTTGCTGTTTTTCCATCCTTTAATCCCTCTCCTTTTGCTCACTCTCGCATTCCCACTCTTTAGCTGATATCTTAACATCCTCGGGTAAGTCACCCGCCAATGTTTTAGGGTTCCAGTCAGATCCAGTTACTGCTGCCCTAACTTTTACCATGGGTGGTTTACGCTCCTTTTTTCTCCTGCTTTCTCTGCTTTTTGCTTTACTAGTGGATGTTCTACATGCTAGCACCTCACCTTTTTCATGGCAACTGTTACATCTCTCAGAACTTAAACATTCACACAACATTTCACTTTCACTTTCATCCACTTTGCTAGTTTCTTTCTCGTACTGATCTTCCTTATTACCAATAATACAAGACAGTAAACCTCTTATAAAAGCAGCTGTCTTCTTTATACCTGATCTCTGTTTTCCCGGTTTTAATCCTTCCAGCCCCCCTCCATTTTGTGGTGTGCTCGGCTCAGCTTTTGCTTTCTCTGTCTTCACTACAAGTTTCCATATCTTAGCTTTAGCCTGCATGCCTCTGTTACTCCATTGGAAGATGGCTGGCTTTAATATGAATTTAGGTATTTCTAAGTCCACAATGCTACTCTAATACAATTTGACAAATTTGTTATGGGTTGGTCTACTTTTGCCCCTGTAAGCAAACATACACATACAAAAACATACACATACACATAGATCCTAACTGAATAAGTGCTGTATGAATGACGCTCTGCACTGCCCGTCACTGCCTAGCACTCCAATTAGGAACTCACTACCACCAGCACTAACAAACATGCTGGTGTCCTTTTGACAAACATGAAGTCTCAAAACTGTTTTGGTTATATTCCATTTATCAACCAAACAATGCTTTACTTCCACCACATTTGTACACTGGGCACCCTAAAACTCACAAACTCACAAGCATACACACACACGTACATCCAAACATTTTTTGCAAACAGGTTGCAAAGCATGGTTACCCCAAAATCCTGCTGAATTGGTAGAGCTTGGTAGAGCTCTATATTACTCTACTTTCCACTTTTGTATTCTTTAATGTGTAGCCTTTGTCAGAATGCCTGAAATCCCAAAGACGTACCACTGTTTATAAGATATTGTACTTTATAACTTCTCCCCACCTTACCTTCTACATCTATAACCTCAGGCAATTACATAGAGTAAAAGACAAGCAGGAGTTTTAAGTTATAACTTTAAACAATGTATTATTGATAAAATAATAACAATAAGCAAAGTACATTTGAATATTGACAACCATACAACCTGCTAAATGCTGATGTGTAGTTTCAGGTGTGATACAGACTTGTTAGTTACTCAAAAAGTCGTAATCCCGGGCCACCTTAAATTCCTTTGCACCTCCATTAGCATCTTTGTTTTGCAAATGTGTCAATCAGCACAAGCAGCAAGCAGCCTGCTATCCCATCCCCACCCACCGCCACAGCTCAAGTCGGACAAAAAGTTCTCCCAGCTCAAGTCTGTTTATCTGGGTCTGAGATGCCTAGAGTTGTATAGGTTATATAATATATTGTTATTTGGAATTCATGCATTTCATGTGTGTTTACAACAATCTGGGTAAATGTAGGATGACAGGAAATGTGAGACAAGAAATGTTGAACACATAGCTAAAACAGAAACATTTTTCTTGTTATAGTACTAATAACAAATTTTTAACATGAAATGTATAATGTGTGAAGACTGAAGTCCAAATATCAAATAAGCACTTTCACAAAAGGTACAAGTATAACAAAAGAAATGTGCTTTTATTCAAGAATATAACTGAAGAAAAAGAAATCAGGTTAGGGTATGATGCTGACCAGCCACTTGGCTGGTGCAGAGGTATGAATTGCTGACTCATAATCAAGAGGTTGTGTGTTCGATTCCGGCTCCTTCCTAGATTTAATGTTTTGAGTAGTGAGCTGCTCTTATTGCTACTATTATAGAATAAACACATTTGATTTGAGTCTGTAACAGCCGGTGTCAATTTATGGTACTGTACAAGTTAGTGCTTTTGTTTTATTCAGTTTTATTGTCTCAGTCACATTCACACTCCCCCCATTCTGACACTGCTGTTTTCAAATAAAGACGTGCTATAACAGAGATGAACTCAGATGAGGATGAGAGTTCTTCATCGGAGAAAGAAAGCAGAAGGCCTCCCCGCAAGAAACGTCCACTCACATATGAGAACAATGCAGCTACACCAGGCGTAAAGGCGAATGATGGCACTGTTTGGATGCAGCAACAGGTTCAGCGTCATCCTGCCAGTGAATCTGCCCCACAAATGTCCTTCAACGAAACAGCAGGGCCTACAGAGCTCGCCAAGGTATCGTGCAAAGTTCTGTTTGTGATCATGTTTTTTGATGGTCTTTATATAAAAAAAACATTTATATGTTACTTAAATAAAAGCTACATCGAATGTTGTTTATCTATATTTATTTACTTATATTCCTACAACATAAAGTCAAAGTAGACTGCAGAGCTTCCTGTGTTTGATCGACATGCTGACAAAGTACATGTGTAATGCCAATCCTTGTTTAGGAAAAGACCAGTTACATAAAATGCGACGGCAACCTCTATCTGCAGCTATAGACACTTTAGAACGCGAGAAACTCTCCATGCTAGTGTTTAGATCTGGCAGTGCCATGCTGACAGTGTATGTGCCCAAAAAGAATAAGCCTGACTGCATTTTTGATACAATTACTCGAATACTGCCATTTAGTTAATACTGTTCAGATATGCTATGGCTCTCTTCAATGCTGAAACAATGAGTTAAAAATAAATTGAGTGAATCATAATATGTTCATAATTGCTTTTCATTTGATTGTCAGTTCAGTGGGTGGGATCCTCACCAGCAATATTCTCACCATTAATGTCAAACATTGCTCTGTGCTTTGTTTTCATGGATGTCCAAGCTGAAAATCTACACTTTTATATGCATGTTTTTTTCAAATGGTAACACAATTTTTAATGTGTAATTGCAAATAAAATCTTGCAACATTCACAGAACTGGTAAATCTGATGCAGACACAAATAAAATAAAATAATTGCTAGCCAGCTGATTAGTTTGTTCTCCTTTGCCACATTTAAACTGTGTCTCATTTTGCAGGAATTTCCCTAATCCTGTTTTCAAGCCAGTTTATATTTCTTCAAAATGCCAATTGAAATAGCTCATAAGTACAGTTTAATTAAATTTATTTCTGAGAAATGTCTACTGCTTGGGTCTCTCCATCATTGAAGTCTGGTAAACATGAGAGCACAGCTTTCATTTTTCAACCATTCATTCTAATGTCTCACTTCAGTGAATCTTTTGATTTTTTTCCTTACCAGTCCAGTACTTTTGTTTGCTGACATTGCATACTGATGTCAAGCTATTCAGCTCATCAAACACTTGTGAGAGATGGGCAACTTCAGCATTCCTTATTGGATTTCGGAAGTGCATGGAAATGGTAAGAGTTATAATCAGACCAAAACCAATGTGCAGTTTTGGCATGTAGCTCAAAACTGATCATCAGCTCAAACCTGAGCATATATTTAGCAATCAATTAGTTAGTCTTCATGTATTTAAGGCTTTGCTATCATGCATCATCATTAGAATCTTTATAGCTGATACAATATTACAATGCAGCAGCAGACACTTTAATTAGAACAATAGCAATCAAAAACAACAGATACACATATGTAAAGTGTGCAACAGTTACAGACACCAGAAGGAGCTAGGAAGTAAACAAATCTTAAAAAATAAGTGTTGTATTTTTCCAGTTATTTCTTCAACACATAATCTGCAACATGAAATTGTATTCTAAAGTGAAGAATAATTTAATAATTTTTTAAAAATACCTAATCTGTTCTTAAATTTTAAAAAGAAGATGATGGAGCATGCAACCAAAATGTCCATTTTTTCAGACCAAGAGTGTTACAGAGTATTGATCTGCACCTTGAGATTGTATACACATTGTAAAACAGAGTATCCTTATTGTTTCAGGAAGGAAAAAAGTGAGATTCAGCCTTTCTCAATTGTGGCCGGTTGTGTGATTCTGCTTGTCTCCCTCCATGGCAACTTTTCAGCCCCAAGTGCATGGTTTCCTCTAGTTTGTCCTTTTCACCTCAAACACCTTTCTTACTGCTGTTACAACTGACTGATACCCAGATGTGAATTGCTGACTCTTTTGTGTAGACAACTAGAAAACAATCATTAAAAAGGCCACATTTATAATCGCTGTCTTTTACTATGTGTGATAAAAATAATTCAGAGTTGATTGAAAAATAATTATAAATCACGTCAGTTTCTAATTACTTGTACTAACCCAAAACACTGTCCTCAGTTATTCTTTTATTACAATATTCTCAGGAAGAGCAACTCAGCATGCACAACAAAATTTGAAAGTTTATTTATGGTGCGTCAATCTGCTTCATCATGGTTTGGCTATATTGTATAATGTGCCCTTTTCATTTCTCAGTATTTTATTTTTGTCTTGTGCGTACACAACATACCACAGAAAGTGCATAAGTGCTGTATTTTTCAGTTTAACACTAAAATTCCTGAAGCCTATGAGAAAACTCATAATACCAGCCCACCTTAAATCCATTTGGACCTCTCCATCATCGTCTTTTGCCCCATTCCCTGTTTTTTTTTATTATTCAGTTTTATTCTCAGTGTCATTCATGTGGTACAACAAACTTGCCTCTCCCTCTTTGAGTTGATGGCATTTGTCTCCATTCTTTTCACAAGAGCAGTGCTATGGCTGATCTTAGTTCAGAAATGTTTGTTGTAGCAATCAATGATATGATGTCCCGTGACCACTATCAGACTGGACAAAGGCAGGACCATAACAACAGACAGCTTCTTCACAGCTCTTTCGCCAGCTAATAGACTGCTGTAACGCAACACAACAATGTGGGGACTAAATGGGACTTCCACTTGCAGCTAAAGTCACTTTAGTATGTGAGCAATTCGCCATACTAGTGTTTAAATCTGACAGCACTGTGCTGATGGTGTATGCGCCAAAATAGAAGAAGCCTTTGATTTCAGTCTGTAACAGCCGGTGTAAAGTTTGCATGTATTTCAAATAACGATATCCTGTATTATTTACCCTATACAACTCCAGGCACCTCACACACAGATAAGGAGCCTTGGCTTGAGCTGGGAGAATTTTTTGCCCGCGAGCTGAGCTCATTCAAGGCAATGGATGGGACAGCAGGCTGCTTGCTGTTTGCGCTGATCGACGCAATTACAAAACAAAAGACGCTGATGGTAGAGGTGTGAAGGGATTTAAGTTGGCCTGGGATTACACGTTTTTTTTGTAGGCTTCAGGAATTCTACTGTTAAACTTACTGCTATGTGTACAAAGTACAATAAAAACTCTTACATGCATGTTTCGACAACACGCACCACGCTGTCACTTGGCATGAATTCCACTCCATGGTCTATGTAAAATATAGCAATGTAAGGTAATAGCTGAAAAACAGTCCCTGCCACTAGGCGTCCACCCTTGCTTCAAGCAACTGCAGAAGAGTAAAATTCTGGAAGATGGCAGGCTCATGGCAAACCCAACAATGTACACAAATGTGACAGTAAATATTCTTCTTTGTCTGAACCTGACATGCATCCGAGATTGCACAATAGCTGTAGCTGGAAGGGCCAATGCAACATTTAACAAGGAGGTATATGAGTGGCCATTTAGTGAGAAAATAAAAATGATTTGAGTGTGCATCTGTTGTTAAAACACTGTATTTGTATTTGTTTTAATAGGTACACCATCACTGTATATAAAAATATGATCTGAGCACATATGACATATGGCTTTGTCAGCAGATGTATATTCAAATCAGATGATTTCAGGCCACACTGACAGCTCTACTGCTTTATCAGACATTTGGCACATTTTTGTGCATTGCTTCATTTGTTATAAGCCATGGCATAACATAAAACAGAAATATAGAGACATAGACGGTGATGATATACAGTCTGAAGCTACAGTAAGGTAGCCAAAAATTGATGAATGTGGGGTGAGCCTGTGGAAAATAAAAATTCTACCCAGAAAGGCCTCTGCGAGCAGACAAGCCAACTGGAAACATATTCTTACCTCAGGAAAACAGTACCAAGCATCTGTGATAATATTTTTTATCTCCAGTTTACTTTTGTTGTCACAAGGTTACTTCAGAAAAGTAGAAAGCACAATTTCTAAATCAAAATTATTTCTGTTTCATAGTGAAAGTATATAATATGTTTTATGGCTTTTTTATGTCTGGTCTCATGCGTCTTCATCTTCATTTTAAAATGCAAATACAACCTAGATATTTTTTAAAAAATTCAAAAAATGCTCTACTTAATAGCACAATTTCATGTGGAAAATTAAAATATACTATGATTGCAAAGGAAATAACCTCAACTTGAAAAATACTGAATGTATGCTTTGAAAAATGTATGGATTAAATATGCTTAGAATATACAATTACAATGAAAGAGTTCAAATAAATGACACAAGTTTGTAGTATAGGATGAGCTGATAAATAAAAAAGTTTTCATGTAAAAATAACCCCTACAGACAAAGGAAAAAATAAGGATGTTTTAATGGCAAGTCTTAACAATCTTAACCATTTTAACAACTGCTAGCAATATCTCATTCACATCTGGGAAGGATGATTGAACAGTGTAAGTGTCTGTCGCAGCCTTAGCTGTGTTCATTCAAGAAATATTTTTTTCTGTCTTACATAACATCTGTCCAACATGTGCATACATCCACTTGTTCTTTACAAAGTGCTAAAAGAATTAACCGCCTTACTGTTGCAAAAATAACAAAGAAAAAATAAAGATGATACTCGGTTTTCATACATCAGACTCAATGGTGCACCTATCCACAGTTTGTCAGTAAGATGCACCTGTACAGTATTTGTAAGTAATAATTACAAAAAAATGGAATGTTCTGATTAGAAAAATTATTTTTCATATTGACTATTCATAGTTACCCCAACGATGTAAAGGCACAGAGGGAACAGTGATGAAAAAAAAGTAGTAGAAATAGCATCCAGCAATTTCACCAGTTTGCAGTACTTTGTAACAACATATAAAAGTGATGAGGAATGCGCATAAAAACTGTTATTGCTTTAGTTGTGACTTGTTGTTGATGGTATTTAAAGTAATGGAGTTTTGCCCAATTTGCAAGATTATTTGTGTATACTTTATTTCACTTGAGATAAGAATGTTTTTTTCTAATTGAATCCTACCAGTCCACAAGTTAAAGAAAGATCTTTTAGTCACTCAAATATTTGTACAACTAATTAGAACCAAAAGTGATCTGATTTTACAAGAAGTCAGTTTGAAGGGAGTATGTGTTGTAGAAGCACACGGCTTAGTGCTAATGCTAAAAGGTGCTTTGCATATTGTTTCCTTAAGGCAATGCGCCAACAGGGTAATCTTATTCAAATGTGAGTATAAACTGACTAACTCAATAACACTGGCAATTTTCTGTAGTGTTTCAAAAATAAATCCTATTACATATTCTTTTTTGTGAAGATTTATCTTTCATTACTTTTATTAAATGACTGACACTGTTTGACAATTTGTGTGGTGGTGCATGGATATGGTGCAAACAGGAAGTAGTAAACCACAAAAATCACCTTTGTCTGTCTTTGTTTCCGTTTAAACTCCAACTTTCCAGGAATACTAACAGGGTCAACAGTATAATATATACAATATTATATTATTCACCATATGCATATAATATATTCAGCAAGTTTTATAAGCCAATGAAAATAAGACTCAATTTCAGGTAAAACACAGACAAAACAAGCCAACTGTATGTATACATTTTATAAATTTTGACCCAAACAGAAAGTGATTTCCAATCATTTCCTAACAAGAGTTTATTGAAGAGAGTTAGATTATTAACAAGTATGAGGGCAGTCATTTTACTTTCATTGAAATTTTCCCAAGTACTTAAGCTGCTGAAGAGTTTCTATATTCGGTGAAAACATAAAAAAATGTGTAGACCCGAGCATGTTTTTTATAAAGTACAGGCATTCGCATAATACTATTCAAGTAAACAAACATTCCTCCTGGTGGAATAAGAGCTGTTTTGAGCTCTTAAGGCATGAAAAATCAGGGCTCTTTAAATACATTATATTTTATAACAAGCTGTGCAGATTATACCTACTAGCATTTCTGTGATCTGCTGAGTATTATTACCATGTTTGTATCTTTTGAAGACATTAAGTTAGTTCAGAATTAAAATTTATTTAACACTGCAATATATTTAAACATCTACCAAAATAGATTTCTTTAAATCTTTCAACTACTGTTATCATGTTTTCCTAAATAAATGTAAATGTTATTTACACTGAAAGATAGGATTTACCATTGAATCTGTAAAATATTTTGCATGCATTGTAATATTTATATCACACAAATGTAACTATGTGATTCTGATCATTCTGTTTTGTGCATGAAGGCCAGATAGTAAAACAGCATAAGAACTGAACACTGGGGCCATTGCTAAAGCACCAAATTATGTTTTGTTCAATATGATTTAAAATCAGTGTTTTACAATCATATCTGACAAGGCCATTGTTGTCATTTGAAAAAGGAGAATGTTTCATCCTAGTCCTGGGGGTATTTTCCGTACGTTGCTTAAAACATCCGAGATCAGATGCCTCATCTTGGATGAGTTAATGCTGGTGAAACTCATCCGGGATAAGTCAGTTTTTCAAACGCAGCCGTGTAGTATATTAGTCTAGCTGGATCTAATCATCCGAGATGAATGCACGCACCCGCGCTGATTGAAAAGCCCATATAATGTATATTGAGTCTAGAAAATATGATCAGCAAGTCTTTGATAGGCTGTAACAAAATGATGAAAGAACAGGTGCATTTTTTTTTGGAGCAAGACCTTTCATTTGAAGGACATGAAGAATTTCAAGATTTAATATGCACAAGGGGTAACACTGCAAAAGCAGACCAAACCAGAAAAGATGGCTGGCAAAAAGTGGTCAACAAATTAAACGCTAAGTGGTGTGCATTGTACTTACTGAATGCAGCATTTCATTTCCTATGTGTCAGATTAATTATTATTTAATATGTCATAATTCCAGATCAAATGTGAGCACAAGGAGAACATGGGAACATGTTAAAGTGAAGTACAAGAATGTGCTTCAAACTGGTAAATATTGGTATATAACTATTTAAGGAATTGTTGACATAAATAATCATCTATCCTCTTTAATAAAATCCCTGTGTGCGTCCAGGTGTCCGTGTGTGTGTGTCTTCTGGTGAACTGCGCATGCACGGGGCACGGTGCGATGCGCGATATTAATGTCAGAGAAAGTTACTGCCGTTTTACGGAAATACAAACCAGTATTACTGCGAGAGGAAATTAAAGGTACACAATACAGTGACTCATATTACAGCCACATACAAGCCAGTATTACTGTCAGAGGAGATTAAAGGCATATTACCGATGTGCACGCCTGTATTACCGCCAGAGAAAATTAAAGGTATATTACGAACATACAAGACAGCAGATGTACAAGACAGTATTACTGTCACAGAAAATTAAAGACACACAATACATGGCAGCAGCCCACGAAGAACGGTCAGCTCAGCAAGTAAACATCAACAAAAGAAAGGCAGAAAGACAAAGAAAAATACGACCAACAAACAGAATGAGGTCAAAGTCCCTTGCCATTTAATATAGACTGTTCCTACTAATGTTTATGCACTACTGTCCTAGCGCCCGTTATTGTAACGGGCTTAATGACTAGTATATAATATAAAAAACATTAATTTTAAAGCTAATAAGAAGGCAGACAAGCAAAAAACGGTCCAGACCTAACCCCTGCAGAAGAGATAGCTAACCAGCAAAATGCTCATCACCCTGTTTCTGAGGGCATTCCAGGGGGAAGCTCCTCCTCAGAACCAGTGGCAGGATGCAGTGGTCACTTCATTTCAGGTAAAGGATGGTCATTGCATATATTTGTCCTCTATGTGTGCCATAGGTATGTTCCATATAGCCCTCTTCTTCTTTTTTTTTGTAGGGTCAGTTGCAGGGAATGTCATATTCCTAGAACTTGTGTCTGACCAACGAGATATTGACGAAGGTCAAATATTTAATGAAGACACTGTGTCTGATTATTCATCAGGAGGAGTTGGTACATTTTCCAAATAATGTTTGATCAAACTCCACTCTGATCAGTCTCATGTGCCCCAATCACATTTGGAAATCCTGGTAATGAGAATGTTATGCTGATTGTGAGATTCTTCATGGAACTGTGAGTGTTTTAGCCTGTGTATTACCTACCTGCAATGGCATGAAATGCCTCTTTTATTGTCTGCACATGCAGGTGTCCACAAAACACTATGAAAACCCGAAGGAAATATTTCAGAGCCAAACAGACTTTACAAATTGCTGGACAAACTGCACTGTTAGATAGATTTTACAGTATATAAAAAAAGTGCCGCTTGCAAAAAATCTCAAAGCAATGCATACTGTCTGTGTGGTTGTGAGAGCCCGACTTCGCCTAGTTTGACTTCGAATATAAGGTGGTAATAAATCTTTGAGGTACAATATTACCCCTCGGCTAAAGCGGTATCTTTCGAAAAGAATTTCTTCCGGGAGCAATAAAGGATCTTGCCGATCGCGCGAAACCCTCTCTATATAAAATTCTCTTCTTATAATTTGCACACCGATATCAATTGGTTGCTCATTCATAAACGGTGAAGCCATGACTGAATGAATTCCATGCACGGACACTGATTAAGTGTGTGAGCTAATCCTTGTTTACTGTACATAGAACAAACCTGCTCCGAGCAGGTTTGAGGATTTGGATGTGCTGCTATGACAACACATCCAGCAAGAGTTTTCGAAAAACTGACAGATCCAGGATCAGGCCAAATCGTCAACAATTACATCCGGCTAATACCCCCGTGATCTTTTTTAACTTTGTTTAACTTTCACATCTTTTATAAATACAACCTTGCATGTGCCAATCCACATTCAGCATGTCACCAATCCCCAATGCTAGTGTTATTGATTAGAACTACCTTAACTGACTTGAACAGAAATTTTCTCTATATGCAGATGATATGGTACTGTATATATCAGACCCACAAAATACTGTGCCTGCAGTCTTAACAGCATTTACAGAATTTCAAAAGATCTCTGGTCTCAGAATTAATTTCAATAAAAGTGTGCTCTTTCCAGTGAATTCACAAGCATAAAATATTGAATTGGACACCTCCCCTTTTATCATAGCAGATCAGTTTAAATACCATCCATCCATCCATCCATGTCCCAACCCGCTGAATCCGAACACAGGGTCACGGGGGTCTGCCGGAGCCAATCCCAGCCAACACAGGGCACAAGGCAGGAAACAATCCTGGGCAGGGTGCCAACCCACCGCAGGACACACACAAACACACCCACACACCAAGCACACACTAGGGCCAATTTAGAATCGCCAATCCACCTAACCTGCATGTCTTTGGACTGTGGGAGGAAACCGGAGCCCCCGGAGGAAACCCACGCAGACACGGGGAGAACATGCAAACTCCACGCAGGGAGGACCCGGGAATCGAACCCAGGTCCCCAGATCTCCCAACTGCGAGGCAGCAGCGCTACCCACTGCGCCACCGTGCCGCCCTCTAGTTTAAATACCTAGGGGTAAATATTACAAGTAAACATAAAGCTCTTTATCAACAAAATTTCGCCGTCTGTATGGAAAAAATTAAGCAAGACTTGCATAGATGGTCAACCCTCCATCTCACTCTAGCTGGAAGAATTAACGTTGTTAAGATGAATATTCTTCCTAAGCTTCTCTTTTTATTTCAAAACATTCCAATATATATCAATAAATATTTTTTAAGCAATTAGATTCAACCATATCCTCAGTTATTTGGAAGTGATGGGGGTTGATTTGTTTTCAATCCTAATTTTTGCAAAAATTGATCTATTTGTATGGAATGATTACAATAAAATCAATACAATTTAAAATAAAAAAAAGAACTACCTTAACTAAAAACCTTAACATTTCTGTACTTACTTGTAGTAAGTTTATCTTGAACCACACTTTTTATTTACAAATTTAAATCCATTTTTGTTCTTTTTTTATGATTATTGGTCAACAGTATTGTTTAAAGTTTTCACTTAATGATTCTAAATGCAATTGCCCAGGGTTTCTAAAATTCTGCAGCTTTGGCTTCACAGAAAGTTTCAGTCATTGAGTGTGACACATATTCCAAAACTCACACAGTCCTTGTATCTTAATATTAAAGTGAAATAGTGAAATTCAAAGCAAAAACAGTTCACACAAAATAAAGAGAAAAATTAATACACACGAAAAAGAAAATGTCTTGTCTATGATGTTTCTCTTTAAGGCTTGCAAATCTGCATTATGTTTCTTTAAGTTTCTATATATTATCAGAAACATACCTATGAATACAACATCTGGTCATAAAACTGTATGCCTTTTTATCCATTTGTTTGCAAACAATCTAATCTGTCTAAGAACCCATTTTGAACTCTTTCTGCCATTTTATTACAGATAAAATGACTAAGAATGCCCCATTAGTGGGGTTTAAATCTTTTGTTATCTGCGTAGCTATACTGTATGTGATTAGCATTCTATCCACTTAAGCTGGAATTTTAACAACAACATTTATTAATTTTTTTTTTATGATTGGCTCTTACAATGATTATCGAAACTGTACTTTAGTTGGTACCCATTGTGTATTCTTTAGGTACTTGAAACCTAATATACACATCTTTGGGAGGTGAAAGATACATCATAGTACTGTACTGGGAGAAAAACTTTCACATAATGTGTCTAGTTTTCTCTGCATAAATGGCGCAAAGCCATTTTTTATTTAGTAGATTGGAGGTGGGATTTTAATTATGGTTTAGGATCTATTATTAAAATCCTTCAATTATAGCACTGATTTTTTAAAAATATATGGATATTAGAAAACCTTACAGTAGAGACTTGAACCGTTTTCATACTGTATATGTGACTTGGGAAATAACATCCCTAGCCTCTCCAGGAATATACTGAGATTAGCCTGTTCACATATACCTGACAATTTCCGTAAGATATTAACATTCACACATGTACAAGGTAGAGGAGCAGGATCCCTAAATGATATGCCAAAGGTTTGACCACTCATTGCATTTTTTAAAAATACCTTTGTGACATGCCTGTCTTATAGGGAACAATTTCATGGGTGCATATGGGAAAAGAATTGATGTTGCATGTTCAGTGACTCGTTTTTCTCTCCTGTCCTTAGACCCAAAGAAAGAAAAGAACTAGGGATGTTACTTTCACCTTTCTTTCAACTCTTCTTCTTCTGTACCAGTTGTAAAAAAAGTAGGGAAAAAAGAATGTCAACATGAGCTGTAGAAGTAACACATTGAGTGACACACCAAATATTATTACTTACTACTGAGAATTCCTTTTTCCCAACCTTTACCTGAGGGCAGTTAAATAAGGTTTTCCTACATAGGGACCCAATCCTTTATGAGCCTTTTTGTCTTATTTACAAATTCAATATATTATGCCAATAGTATCTATCTATCTATCTATCTATCTAAAGAATGAAATCCTTTCTCTTTTGCTTCTGAATTAATCATTGGCTATACATTATATAAAACTGCAGTTATCCAGACCTTTTTTGTTTGGATTATATTCCTTACATAATGTATAACTGTGGTGCATACGAAGTGGTTTGATATTTTAAACTATAGCTTCAATAAATTTAACTTCTTGAAATATTAGATGGTTTTCCTAGGTCAGTGTTTCAGATGTTATAAATATTAGATATTTTGATCACACCATGATGTTCATTTGACTTGAACATGCTGATCTTTATCAAAAGAATTAAGCACGATATACACATTTCCCTTGTGTGCTTTTCTCATGAGTTTGAATTTTATATTTTCTGATAAAGCCTTGATATCTCCATCTTCTATAATTATGAAAAATCAGAAGGGAAAGACATGTTCTTAATATATGCATAACCTATCAGAAATCCGGAAGCACTATCTGCAGGATTCAACTCCCTAATCATTACTGAATTATCAGTTTCTACACACAGAAGCCAAATGTCTGTAGTATACACAGCCTAGAATGAAATCTAATTAAAAAAATGAAATCTGTTTTGTAATGATGTGCCTAATGGGCCATTAAATACTTCATGAATAATTATTAGGACATTAAACTGTTATTAGAACTGGATTCTTTATAGTGAATTTTCAAATGATAAGTAGGAAAAATGTTGAAATTGATGCTAATGAATATGTTTAAATTATAAATTTGAGCTGATTATTTTCATTATCTGTGAATGTCACGATATGCCATTTCTGAGAGGCTGTTGTAATGGTAAACAGACTTTTACACAGAATAAGTAATCTTAGCCAAACTGAAAGTACATTGAAATGATGTGTATTTGGCTGGCAGCAGCACCAAATACTTGATGGGTGAATAACTTATTAGATGACAATTTCTGAAGGAATTCTTCTGTGTGCATCAAGATAAAATGAATTCTCCAAAGTCTCATTAAAATATGAAGCACCTCTCAGACCATTTGGCTCCTAAAAGAGTTCCGAGTGTACCCTTATATTCACCTCTACAATCTTTCTAGGACAGACAGACCAAAATATAATGACCTAAGTGGACGGACAACCTGCACTCTCAGGAAACGAACTCATTTCAAATAAGTGCAGTCACAAACAAAGTGACCTTTTCCCATTCACATTTTACTTACCTGAAATGTTATCTACCTCAGGCTCTAGAGGATTACAAGCTATACATGAAAGAGAGCTTGAGCTGTGAGGAAGAGGGTAATAAAACTAAATAAAACTAAAGGTTTGGTACAAGAATGACTCAAATGACCCTCAAGTGCATCAGCATTTTTTAATGACATTTTTGTCAAGCCAAGTATATTGTACCAAAGTATAGCACTATAAAATTCATACTTGCTAATCTCCTCATGACATTTTACAAAAGTGCAATATAAAATACATAAACAGATAAATAAATAAAAAGTGTGCTTTATATGCAGTATATACAGTATATATATGGATATTTTTTATTATTTATTTTATTGAATATATATATATATATACATATATATATATTTTTTTTATTTAATATATAATTTATCTGCCACCTTGTCCAAGGTTTGTTCCTCGCCTTGTATCCTATGCTCACTGGGACTGGCTCTAATAGACCCTTCCAACAATTTTCAGGACTAAGTTGGTTAGAAAATGACAGATCAATATACAATTTATGTAATGTGTATTTGCATTTATCATATATTTATACTCACTGTTAGCAATATGTGAAACCTTAAGCTGTTTTGTTCAGAAACAAATCTAATACCTATTTTGGTCTCAATGTAGAGATACAGACACCATTCTTATAGCTGAGGCCTCATTTAATTGTTTAACCACTTTCGGTGAGGACTGCAATTACATTCAAAATGTAACCTGTTTAAAAGGTTCAGCTTACAAATAACTTCAATCTGCATGTGAACAAGACTTTAGAAAAGCAAATTCCCCTCAAACCAAAGAACATTTAAGTGAAATGTAATGTCATAGTTTAATACTATTATCTGGTCTACATTAGAGGTGCACAGCAAAATCATCTTTGCTGAATTAAATCTGACAATGTTACATTAAGAAGGAAAGGTGTATATATTAAAGCACTATTTTCACGAATACACTTTAAAGTGTTTATTACACTGTCAATGTTACTGTGTGGAATGTATTTAAAGCTCTCTTCATTACCGACACTGGTTTCTACTTAATTAGGGCATGTAGACTTTTGATCTTCAGTGTTTTTACTTTCCTTATTGTGTACGCCTAGATTTAAAATAGGTAGTAATGATGAAAAAATAAGAAAATTCCAACTGACTGGTTCAATTCTTCCTAATATCAATATCAATTAACTTATTACTGCATTTAATAATGCTGTCGATCAATGTTTTGTTGAATGTGGAACCTACAGAGTACCTAGAAAAAACCAGACCTGTGAAGAATATGGAAACTCTAGACAGACCATGACTGAGCGAGGCAGCAGTACTTACCTCTGATCATCCAAACTGCCATTTACGTTAAACATTATATAAATGAAAACAAATACGGTGGTCCAGTATAGCAAAATACTTTTGACCTTAGTTAATTCTGAATAAAGGCCATTGTTTTCTGTGATTATTTCAGTTATGTACCCACCATAAATTGCCTCTTGTAGCTGGAAAACAAAAGATAGAACTAATGAATAACTTAGAATAATCATCTGAACGTGATAATTCAGTAAGGAAGGAGATGACAAGTCTAAGATAGAGAAACACAGATGCAAGATGCTTATATGCTATGCAACTTGCCATTCAAAATGATTACACTTTATGTCTGTACAAACAATATGTAATTTACTTCAGTGCATTTTATATAGAGCACTTTTCATGACAGTATGAGAGAACATATTTCCTTGCTGCTGCTCACCTGAATGGAGAAGATGCTATATTGATAGCTTAAACCTGAGGCAGAGAGTGAACCGAATCATCCTGCCATTACTGCTGTTATTTTCACCTTCAAAAATAAGCTTAACAATTTAGTACATATGTAATAATACAATAAAATAATAATGCTGGACATCCCTCCCTTAATATTTTAGTTACCATAATAAAATTTTACAGAGCCATGATTCAAATAATCATGTTTAAATGAAATCATTTATTTTTTGTATATTCTGTTCAAATACCTACTTAAAGCATTTACTCACTCAATGACCTTGCAAAACTGAACTCCTATGGAGAAATGCATAATTCAAGTCAAGCCATTACAAAGAGCTTTGGGCTCTGGCTATCACTGTGATCTGATTGATTTAGATTACTCTCACATAAAAGTGTATATCTGGCATTAGGTGTATTAGTAATGCAGATCGCAAGATGAAACAAAGACAATAGCTTTGGGGTCTTTACAAAATGACCTTAACCATCAGTCAAAGGAATATGCAATTTCTTTGTGTCCGTAAATAATTTAGGTCAGCGTATTTTAAACTCTTGTCCAAAATAAATTTCATCAAACCTCTATTTCTACAAAATATGCTAACACAAACACAGTTCCTATTACAGGAATCCCAACCTAAGTCTGACAAAATTAAACTAAAGCATGCCAGGCAGTGATATATATACAACACTTTAAGTCACATGTGAGACAAATAAGGTTTGTCAGAGTGTAATTGGACAAACGAAAAAAGGTAAAATGTGGGAGAACAATTGAATTGACACACTGTACTCATTGACATTTTCCATCATTACTTGGCTACATTCAGCTACTTTCACTTGGATTATGTTTCACAGTTGCGTGACAGTCTTGTCCGTCCAAAGTCATCTCTTAGATAGACACATCTGCAATTTATAGCAACAGTCTTTTCAGAACACCTCTAATTCCAATGAGATCTACTAAATTTACATCTTCCGATCTGGACAATGAAGATTAAGGCAGAGGATGATGTGGACGCTGCCCCTGCACAGTGGGCTAAGTGGGTTGTAACATCTCTGGTGGTTGGTTACAGGGTGCACGACATTTAGTAGTAAAAAAACATATTAGTGGGGAAGAGCAGGCTTTTCAGGTTATTTTGTATTATTTTTTCTCTGTAGTGTTGAATAAAATTGTCTGAACAAAATGATATTGACAAATAAGTGAAATGTGATCAGTTCTTTTAAGTGCCATGAAAGAGAATTGGCTTACATTTTGTAAAATGAACATAGCTGTTCCTGCTAAAAACCACATTATCTTCTTAACATAACATTGCATATTATTTATTTCTCCATGAAGTTCAACTTTTTTAAATGCATCAATGTGCAACCTTGAGGTAACAGACAAGGTATGTCACCATACATATTGTCCAGTTTTGTAATTGCTAGAAAATATCTCCACAAATTTCAATTTATAAACACATTATTGTGCAAGCTTCTGGTATCGAAGGTAACAGTTCACAGTATTTTACTCTTGTCACGTGTGTGCCTGAGGATTACCTTTCTGGCTCATCCTTGGTAAGCAATAACTACCCTAGGATGAAAGGGAGCACTATCACTGCCAGTTTTGTCTCTTTCTGTTCCTACAGCACGGAGAAGATGGCAGCTAACTCCACCCCTTCCAGTTGGAGTACTATATATTTGAGGTGCTCCCAGAAAGTGGCATCTCATTGTAGACCAGTGTTTCCCAAACTCGGTCCTGGGGAACCCCTGTGGCTGCAGGTTTTTGTTCCAACCAGCTTCTGTTTTTAATTGAACTCCTGGGCTAATTAAGTGAACTGATATTTCCCAAGTTCTGTGTTTAGGGAACAATATAGAAATTAGAAAACTAAGTTTGCTAAAAAAATAAATAAATAAAATGTACCAAGCAGTTATATAGGAATAATGTATTTTTTTTAATTTTATTTTTTAATTTTATTGTAATCATTCCATACAAATAGATCAATTTATCACAAAAAAAAAATTGAAGACAAATCAAACCCCACCCCTGAGAAGGAGAGCTTAGCCAAAGGAGAATTGCTTAGGGCTTTTTAATAAGGCAGCAATAAACAAAAGAAAGGAAGAAATATATATATAGGTAAATAAAAAAGGAGAAGGGAATTAAATGCGGTAATAGTTATTTCTCTTATTCTAAAATAATATTGATTAGATACTGAAAGGTTTTTTAAAAATTCTGCACAGATCCTCTAACTGAGAACTAAATTTTTTCCAATTTCAAATAATATAAAACATCGGTTTCCCACTGACTTATCAGAGGAGAGTTAGGATTCTTCCAATTTAACAAAATAAGTCTGCGTGCCAAAAGTGTAGTGAATGCAATCACCGTTTGGTGTTCTTCCAGACGGAGTTGAAGTGGAGAAGGACAAGCAAACACAGCTGTTAATGGGTTAGGACCCCAAGGCTGTCTGAAAGGCACTTAAACATTTTGGTCCAAAATGATGTTAGTTTGGTGCAGTCCCAAAACATGTGACCCAGTGAGGCAGGAGATTGGTTGCAGCGTTCGCAGGTTGGATCTTGCCCTGGAAACATTTTGGACAGTTTTAAGCAAGACAGATGAGCTCGATATATAATTTTTAGTTGAATAATTCTATGCTTTGCGCATATGGAGCTTGAGTGAATTCTCTGCTTTGCTACCTTCCACTCCTTTTCTGATATATTGATTAAGAGATCTTCTTCCCAATGTCCTCTTGGGTCTTTGAAAGGTAGGGACTCTGATAAGATTTTATATAATGCGGAAATGGTGTTTAATTCCTCGAAATTGAGCAGTATTTTTTCCAGCATGGTGGAGGGTACGAGGTGAGGAAAATCGGGCAGTTTCTGTTTAACAAAATTTCTGATTTGGAGATAGTGAAAGAAATGTGTAGCTGGGAGGTTGAATTTGGAACGTAATTGTTCAAAAGATGCAAATATGTTGTCTATATAAAGATCTCTGAGCATTTTAATCCCAAAACTTTTCCAGATATTAAAAACTGGATATGTTTGCGAGGGTTGAAAGAGGTGGTTCTCTTGCTGAGGTGCCACTGATAAAAGATTTTCCATCTTAAAATGCTTTCTAAATTGGTTCTATATTCTAAGTGAGTAAAGCACTATTGGGTATATTTGCGATAACTTGTATTTATTGGAGCGCAGAGCAGGGAGTATAAAGAAGTACTACAGGATTTTACTTCTATTGTGGACCAAGCCTGTGTATGTTCATTTTTTTGTGTCCAGGTTTTTATGGCTTGTATATTTGCTGCCCAGTAATAAAACTGAAATTTAGGTAAAGCCATGCCACCTTCTGCCTGAGGTCTTTGTAGGGTCGCTCTTCGGATACGTGGGTGTTTTGAGTTCCAAATGAATGAGGTTATTGTTGAATCTAATTGCTTAAAAAACGATTTATTGATATGTATTGGAATGTTTTGAAATAAAAAAAGAAGTTTAGGAAGGATATTCATCTTAACAACGTTAATTCTTCCGGCTAGAGTGAGATGAAGGGTTGACCATCTATGCAAGTCTTGCTTAATTTTTTCCATACAGACGGCAAAATTTTGTTGATAAAGAGCTTTATGTTTACTTGTGATATTTACCCCTAGGTATTTAAACTGATCTGCTATGGTAAAAGGTAGGGTGTCCAATCTAATATTATATGCTTGTGAATTCACTGGAAAGAGTATACTTTTATTCAGATTAATTCTAAGACCAGATATCTTTTGAAATTCTGTGAGTGCTGTTAAAACTGCAGGCACAGTGTTTTCTGGGTCTGATATATATAAAACCATATCATCTGCATATAGAGAAATTTTCTGTTCCAGTCCTTCTCTGATAATCCCCTTTATCTGATAGGAATTTCGACAGTGAACCACCAGTGGTTCAATGGCGATTGCAAACAGCAGTGGTGACAAGGGACATCCTTGTCTGGTACCACGTTCTAGCTTAAAGTAGTCTGAACAAATGTTAATACAAACTGAAGCTTCTGGATTGGTATACAGTAGTTTGATCCATGCACAAATATTCGGGCCAAACCCAAATTTCTCCAATGCAGTGAAAAGGTAGTTCCATTCAATCATATCAAATGCTTTTTCTGCGTCTAATGATAGTAATATCTCTGGGGTGTTTGATTATGCTGGTGAATATAAAACATTAAACAAGCGTCGGAGATTATAATATAGGTGTCGGCCTTTAATAAATCCAGTTTGATCCTGTGATATTACCGAGGGCAGCACTTTCTCCATCCTTCTAGCTAGAATTTTTGAGAGTATCTTAACATCATTATTCAGGAGTGAAATTGGTCTGTATGATGCACATTGTAACAAGTCCTTATTTTGTTTAGGAAAGACGGTGATTAATGCTTGACGAAATGTTTGAGGTAGTATTTGGTTGTCTCTAGCTTCTGTTGCCAATAAGAGGGGAGCTAGCTGAGTGGAGAATTTCTTATAAAATTCTACGGGGTAACCATCAGGGCCTGCTGATTTCTCGCTTTGAAGTGACTTTATAGCATCTAGTAATTCTGTTAGTGTCAGAGGTTTATCCAGTTCCTCAGCACTTAAAGCATCTATTTGTGGTGTCTGTAATGTATCCAGAAATTGATTAGATTGTGTGTTATCTTCTTCGAACTCAGTAGAATATAAGGATTTATAGTAATCCCTAAATGCGTGCATTATATTTTTATGGTCAATGATTTCTTCTCCATTCGTGTTGGTGATTACTGGTATTGCATTGTGAACTTCTTGTTGTGAATTTGTATTTTTTTTCTTTTTAACAATATTTTCATCTTGATTTTCATTCTACTTTTCTAGATCGTCTAATTGTTTAATTAATCCATTATTTACACATTAGTGGGTCGGTTGCTAATGTACTTGCAGCCTTTGATTATTTAGTGTTGTTTGCCTACGTGTCTGCTCTGCTCGTTTTAAATTGTCATTATTAAGATACAACAAAGGGGGAAAAACTGCACAGAGAAAGAGCAAAATATAAGGAAATCAACAAAAGAGAGTTAAGCATTTAAATCTATAGCAAAAGCAGAAGTATTTCTAAATGTCTTATAAATGTAAAAATCATGCTGCTATGCTTTTCTGAATGTAGAATAAAAGAAAAAAAAATACCAGCTAAATAAATTAGACCAGTGTTATTAGGTGTTGTCACTGATTAGGAATCCAGTTGGAACAAAAACCTGCAGCCACAGGGGTTCATCCAGGACCGAGTTTGGGAAACACTGTTGTAGACTGAGACTAGGCAGAGCCCAGAACTCAACCATCAGCCTGAGAACCATGAGAAGCGATTACCACACTCTATTATGCTTTATATGCTCAATCATGTGCTACTTTTTTGAAGTTTTAAATGAGGAGACCCAGCTGTGCCCCTACATTTATTTGGAATCCTGTGTCATACCTCGTATGACCACACTCTCAAGTCGCTTCTTTTCCATCTTCTTCTTCCACAGCTTTTCCCATCTTTATATGTGGTCACTATTTTTTTTTGACTAGACTTCTTTCCTGACGCCAACCCTCCCTCACTTTTCCAGGCCTGTGACTGGCTGTAAAATGGAGTCTGGGGTGAACAAACTCTCCGGTAGCTAATCCCTACAAATCTTATCTGATCATTGCTTGAAGTTATCTCTGGATCTAAGACATAGTAAACTGATATTCTTCATCAGTGTTTAATCACTTAAGAAATGTGTAAAACTAATGAAAAGAATCTCTTATAAGTCACAAATTGCGACATAATTTCACCTGCTGTGCAGTCATTTTTGTATGCATAAGAGTAAGTGAGGTCTTACTGTGTATATTGTACACAATAAGAATTTAAATGAGCTTTCTTTTCTTTGCCTAATTATTACCGATGTGCGGTGGAGCAGCTAAATGCATTAGGTGTTATTTAAAGCACCTGGTGATTGTTCTGGTGTCTGGCTTTATAATATTATTATAAAATACTTAGCAAACGTTTGTAATTGCAAGTATGCATGCAGCTTTTGGGCGAGATTCTGCTTGTTTTTAATGCATTTTTCTGCATTTTTAACAACAAAAAAACAAGCCTCAATGGTTTAACTGGTCAGCTTGAAAATAAGAATGAACATATCCAAATGACTGTCCGTTTGATATTCACTTGTATGTAAAACAGTTAAAAATTATGGCAACATAGAACAAGAATACCAGCATTATATGCTGCTAAATATCCAGTGTTTACTTGTCACACATAACTTTGTCATAAAACTAAAATAAATTAGACTTTGTACTGTAAATGGAAAGAAATTGTACTCTAATAAAACCTCAAGTGTATGAAAACCCTATGAGAGTTTGACCAAATTATTTAAGGTGTAAGTACTTCTAAAACCCATTTAAAATCATTATTTCAGTTTAGCCAACATTTCTATAATAGGCTGAGACAGCAATTTCCCACATTAGCGACAACTATAAATGTAACAGCAAGGTTAGTTACTTTATTATATTTTTTTTTCTCTTTTCCTAACACAATAGCAACACTCAGGCAACCACAATATCTCTCCAAAATCTCCTTCCTCTATAACTTTTTTTTGTTTATGCCATTTTCAAAAACATTGAAATCAAGATTAAATGACATCACAGAGTCTCACATTATTTAAGATAAATAAAAGTTGAGGCTTTCTTTGTCATATTATAACTGCAAGTATGCTCAGTACTTTTTCCCAGGCATTTTTGGAAGCATCTGTTATACTATGAGGCCTTCATACCTGACATAACATTGTCAAACCTGCATAATCTGGTGGTTCATGGGGTACAAGGATACTCCTGGCCTTTTTCATTCCTACAGTGCACAGACTTTTATGTATTGCATATTTCAATTTTGACTCTTTACTCCTCCTAGTGGCCACAAAAAAATGTATATATATTGTTGTACCAGAAGTGGCAACCCAGTGATGAGCACAGTTTGTGTTCGGGTTACTAAATTCTTAAAAATAATGCTTCTAGATTAATAGATAGAACTTAAATAAGTTCAGAGAAAAAGAAAAACAGCAAGAAATGCAGAGTATGTAAAGTGGCATCTTACTGGGTTGTGTGGTTTCTTGTAGAACCATTGCTTGACAAAGAAGCGCTTTATTCTGGGAAGGGTTCTTTGCATATGAAGTAGTTTTTTTGGGCTTGGAAAGATTCCTAATATGTGGACAAAGCAGACATCTTCAATGTATAATGGATCACCTGACAATATTCTAACAGATTAAGAAAACCTGGACATGGACACAGATAGATGAACACACACAGGCTTGGTACGCAATAGGAGTACTTCTTTATATTCCTTGCTTTGTGCTCTAATAAGTACAAGTCATCTCCAATATACTAACAACCCAATTGTGCTTCACTCACTCAGAATTTGGAACCAATGTAGGAAGTATTTTAAGATACAGAAGCTTTTACCTGTGGCACCTCTGCACGACAACCACCTTTATCCACCCTCTAAAACGTACACAGTTTTTAATGTCTGGAAAACATTCAGGATTAGATCACTTAGAGATCTGTACATAGACAACATCTTTGCATCCAACGAACAATTACACTCCAAATTTAACTTTCCAGGAACACATTTCTTTCACTACCTCCAAATTAGAAACTTTGTTAAACCAAACTTGCCCAGTTTTCTTCACCTTCCACCTACCTCTATGCCAGAAAAAATATTGATCAGTCTTGAGGTCTCGGACAGCATCTCCATGATATATAAAAACATTTTACAATCCCTCCCTTTCAAACATCCCAGAGGACAGTGGGAAAAGGATCTCTCACTCAACATCTCAGAAAAGGAATGGAAGGTAGCAATGCACAGAATTCACTCGAGCTCCATATGCGCAAAGCACAGAATTATTCAACTTAAAATTATATATCGAGCACATCAGTCTTGTTTAAAATTGTCCAAAATGTTTCCAGGGCAAGATCCAACCTGTGAACGTTGCAATCAAGTTCCATCCTCACTAGGTCACATGTTTTGGGTGTGCATCAAATTAACATCATTCTGGATCAAAATTTTTAAATGCCTATCAGACAACCTTGGTGTCACACTCACTCCTAATCCATTAACAGCTGTGTTTGGTTTTCTTCCAGATGGGCTTAAAGTGTAGAAGGACAAACAAACTGTGATTGCCTTTACTACACTATTGGCACAGAGACTTATCTTGCTCAACTGGAAGAATCCTAACTCTCGTATTCTAAGTCAGTGGGTTACTGATGTTATATATTATTTGAAATTGGAAAAAATCTAATTCTCACTTAGAGGATCTGTACAAAACGTTTTCAAAACCTGGCAGGATCTGATCAATAACATTTTAGAATAAGAATTTAAACCGAGGAAGCAGATTCTCTCCCCTCTTTCTTATTCTATTTATTTTAATTAATTTATTCATTTATCTATTTACATATTTTTAATAGTTTGAAGCTTTACTCTGCTGGCCTTACTCTCTTTCTCATGGGTGGGGGTTGATTTGTTACTAAACTTGACTGCTTGTATGGAATTTTATTTGGTTTTAATAAAATCAATAAAATGCAACAAAAAAAAAAAAAAAGAAAACCTGATGTGGCTGACGGCCAGGGCCCTTGCCTTCCTCTCCCTTGTATGGACCAGGGGAGCAAGCCTGGTCAGGACAGTATCTTCCCCGGAAAGCTAGATGGCAGCCCCCCTCTGGGATGCAGCAGTGCCTAGGACTCCCACCGGGCTTTATGGGAGTTGGATTTGGTTAGAGCCCTGTTGGTATCTGAGGGTTCTGCCAGGGGGTTCTGCAACAGCTGCTGAGCCCTCTTAGGGATTTTTTTCCGCCACCCCCGGAAGTGCTGCCGGAAGTAGGTCAACGAGCACTTGGAGCACTCGTGATATAAAAGGAGCCAGCAGTCAGTACTTCAGGAGCCAGAGTCGGGAGGAGGAAGACGAAGCTTGCTGGAGGGAGAGTGGAGGAGCAAGAAAGAGAAAAGAAGGAAGACGTATTGTATTGTATTGTATTGTACTGTGCTTGTGCTGGACTTTGTTGAGCTTGTGGGAAAAGGGAAGGCGTTGCCACAAGGTATAAATGAAAATAAAAGCCCTGTGTGCTTGTATCCTACGTCTGTTTGTGTCAGGGCTGGCTTTTACACTGACCTTACCCTGAGTTATTGCATACATCTCCTTTTAAGATCAGGAACCAAATCGCATTTCACAAACATTCACCTATTCAAAGTTATTTATGGAACTTGTTTTGGATTTAAATAAGTAAAGGGTCTTTGTATAACCTTCATGTTGATGGTTCCTGTATGGAATCACTCTTAAACAATCACTGTAGCACCCTTTTTTTTTAAGAGTGTGCCAATCGTCATTTGTACAGAGTACACTGAAATTCTTGCTTGCATGTCAAACCAACATGTAGCATATTTTTACTTTTCGCTGCCATGATATTTTTTTATAGAATGGAAAACACAAATTGACTGATTTTCAGTTATGTAGCAAGTTCATTTAATTTGTCTACTGCTTCTGTTAAAAATTTAAAGAAACGTGTTCCAAAAGGTAGAGCTATTTTAGGTCATGTACAGCAGGCCATCCTGTATTCTCAAGTGAACCGTACAGTACTGTACAATCTGCAGACAACATGCACAAGTAAAGCAATTGCCAGACCAGGAGTGACCCACCCATACTCTTCAAAATACTGGTTCTTTAATGGGACTATATGGATTTTTAATGGGTTGTGTGGTTTCATGCAGAACCATTGCTTCAAAAAGCACCACTTCATTCTTATAATGGTTGCGATTGGTTTGCATATGAAGTTGGTTCTTTGTGCTTTGAAAAACGTCCAAATATGAGGAGCAAAATGTAGAAATCTTTAATGTTTGGTAGGCTGAGGACACCAGAAAACCTGAACTTAGTCTGTTACTACTGGACCTACACAGCTAGAGTCCTTCTAAAATCATTAGATTTACATTTACTTTTATTTGCTTAGCAGATGCTTTTATCCAAAGTGGCTTACAAAAGAGGTAAACAATTGAGAAACATTAGGCTTGGGCCTGTTTGTCCAACAAGTGTAATAGGACAGGTAACATAAGTTGACTGCCACAAGTGAAAAGATATAATAACTCATACATTTATAATCAATAAAGCAATTACACTTAAATAACCAAGAATATAAAGTATCTCAGCACAAAGTTTTTTTTTCTTCTTTTCAATTAGACAGATATTCACAGAACAGATGGGTTTTCAACTGCTTCTTAAACATATTGAGGGAGTCAGCAGTATGGATGGAGGTGGGCAGCCCGTTCTACCAACTCGAAACCACATAGAGGTGGCATCACCAGACGCTGTTCCCTGTCAGACCTGAGTGGGTGAGAAGGAGCTCAAGTGTCTCCTGTGACAGATTAAGGGTCTCCGTGACCCCTTGAACCCTCAGACCAGACATCAGACACCAGATAAAAGTCCAAATAATAATTTTTTATTAATAATAATAATAATAAATGTGCACAAAGCACCCTCCTCTCCACAATACTCAATAATAAATCAATAATCAAAATAACAATAAACACAATCCTCCACTCCCAGACGCGTTGCCACCCTTCCACCCAGCTCAGCTCAACGTCTGGGATTTCCCATCGTCCTTTTCTATCCCCTGACCCGGAAGTGTTTCTGTCCAATCAGTCCACAGTTCCTTTTCCCTTCCGGGTCAGGGTAAACAGTCCTTTTCTTCACCCCGGGAGCACGTCATTCCTTCCTGTCACGTGACCGTGACATACTCCCGGGTTATAGGGCACATAAGAGTCCACAAGCCCCCTTACAGCGACTCCCAGTGGCCCCCAAGGTTTCCAGCAGGGCTGTGTATAAAAACTACATAGTCCATGAGGCCCTGCTGGAACTCGGGGCACGTCCACGCTGCTGGGAGAGCTCCTCCTGGCGGCCTGGGGGTGAGGGCCGTAGTAGAAAGCCAGCAGTCCTTCACACTCCATATACTCAGTAGCTAAACCATTGACTACTCTGAAGGCAAGCATCAGGGATTTGAACTTAATGTGGGCTGCTACAGGGAGTCAATGTAGCAACCTGAAAATAGGACTGACATGTGCTCGTCTCAGCTGGTTTTGGATCATCTGCAGCGGCTTGATAGCACATGCGGGTACTCCTTTTAGAAGCAAGTTGCAATTGTCCAGATGCAACAAGACCAAAGCCTGGACAAGAAATTGTGCTTCATACTTTGTCAGAAAAGGTCTGATCTTGCAAATGTTGTACAGCACAAACCTACATGAACAAGAAACAGTAGAAATGTGGTCGGAAAAAAATAGCTGCTCATCAATCACCACCCCAAGGTGGCAAACTGACCTGGTGGGTGTTAGTGACAGTGAGCTATGCTATACAGAGAAAGAGAGTTGAACAGAATGGCTGGTTGGGATCACAAGAAGCTTGGTTTTTGCCAGGTTGAACTATAGGTGGTGGTCCTTCATTCAGGGGAGATATCAGTAAGACATGCAGAGAATCTAGCTGATACTGTATTGTCCTTCGAAGGGAACGATGGGTATAGTTGTATATCATCAGCATAGCACTGATAAGACAACCCATGAGATTGGATGATGAAACCCAGTGTGGTGGTGTACAGAGAAAAGAGTAGAGGACCCAGCACCAATCCTTGAGGTACACCAGTGTATGACTGGTGTGCCTTTGACAACGCCTCTTGCCAGGACACACTGTAGGATCTACCCAAAATGTAGGACTCAAACCATCTGAGGGCAGCCCCAGTGATGCCAAGGTCAGAGAGCGTGGCAAGAAAGATGTTGTGGTTGATTGTGTCAAAGGTAGAAGAGAGATATAGCAGAATCAGGACTGATGACATGTTGTTAGCTCTAGTACTGCATACCTGGTTGACCACACTCAGTAGAGGTGTCTCAGTTGAGTGGTGCCACTTGAAGCCCGACAGGTTGTTATCAAGCAGTTCATTCTCTACAAGGAAGGAAAAGATCTCATTAGAAACAGCACAGTTCAAGTGTTTTGGAAAGGACAGGAGAGAGAGAGAGACATGCCTGTAGTTGTTAACTTGGGATGGATTGAGTGTTGTTTTTTTGAGAAGTGGGATTTTCAGAGCATATTTGAAGATGTTAGGGAATGTTCCTGTGCTGAGTGAGGTGTTAATGATGTGTTTAATTGCAGGAATGAGTGTGGGTGGGATAGCCTGAAGGAGATGTGAGGGAATAGGATCAAGTAGATAGGAAGTGGGGTTATTGGAGAGGAGGTTGGAAACATCAGTGGCAGACAGTGGAGAGAATGTGAAGAATGTTGGGTGTTGCTTGGAAGGAGGTATAATGGCTGGCAACGAGAGTGAGAACTAACTGCTGATGGCAGCCACTCTATCCTCTATCAGCAGACAAGGAGGTTGGTGGAGGAGGGTTAAGAAGGAAAGTGAAAGCAGAGAACAGACAGCTTATGTCATTGGGCTTGTAATTTCTAGTCTGATAGAAACTACCTTTGCATTGATGGTGGCAGAAGAAAAGGATGCAAAAAGGGACTGATACTTAGCCAGGTCTGTCTGAGCTTTGGAATTCCTCCATTTCCTTTCAGCTGTTGTGAGTTTAGTCCGTTGATTACAGAGTGCTTTGAAAAGCCAGGGACAGAAGGGTCTTTCACATGCAGGTCTGGAAGAGAGAGGACGAACATTGTCAAGACAGGAAGACAGAGTCAAGCATAGGATGTTTGTGGCAGTGTTGGTGTCAAGAGAGGAGAAGTGGTCAAAAGGAGGGAAAGCAGAGAAGACTATGGAAGATAAATTGGTAAGAGAGAGAGCAGAGGTTGTAGCAGTGCTACCTAAGAACTGCATCTCCCAGCAGTCCCTGCTGGGGCTGCTGGGGTCAAAGGTAGCCATAGGCAGTTAAAAGGAGGGCAGAGGGCAAAGAGAAAAAAAGTTTATTTGTTTTGTTTTGGTTTTGTTGCGGTTATCTGTCGTTTCTGCCTGCTGTTATTGGCTTTCTAATCTTTTTGTCCTGGACTGTATTCGTTTGTTGGGAGCCTGGATTGTCTGTCTACCTGTACACTGAGAACTGTGTTGAATTATTTGGTTTTCCGGAAGAGTGGAGCGCTCCTGAATCAACCATCAACCATCAACATCATCAGTAACTACCGGTAGGACTGTATTTTTCCTTCTCCATATCAACATTCAGATCGCTGGACTTAACTTGGTCACTTTTCGTCTTTCAACCCGTTTGGTATATATGGACTTTGCTGTGTGGTGTTTGTGTTTATTTTGTTTAAGTGTAATATCGCCGAAGGGGTCAGGGGTGGTATTACTGTTTTCATTACTTATTTCGGGTCATTATATTTGTAATTGTTTGCCATTCCCAGTGTGCTTTATTGTCTCTGTGGTGAGTGTGTTTGTGGGTCGATCCAAGGCTGGGGACGTTCCTGGGATCTCTGCTATTAAAATAAATAAATCACCGTCTTCTTTGACGGTGTGAATCTTAGCGGCCCCTGACCGCTACAAGGTGTTGGTGGGAGGATACATTGGAAGGAGGAGAAGACTGAGAAGAGGGAAGCAGCAAAGAGAACTGAATGAAAAAGTGGCCAGACGTGTGTAGAGGAACGACAGCTGCATTAGTAGGAGTGTAGTTGTGTGACAGAAGAAGGTCAAGCAGATTGCCAGCCCTGTGAGTGGGTGGGGTGTGGAGCTTTGTGATGCTAAATGAGAAAAGAATAGCAAGAAAGTCAGCAGCAGGAGGGCTACCCATGTGGATGTTCAGGTCCCCAAGAATTAGAAGTGGTCTGCCATCATCTGGGTGGGAAGACATCAGTTGATCCAGCTCATCAAGAAAGATCCCAAGCAAACCTTTAGGGTGATAAACAACAACAATGGACCTGTTAATTAGAGAGGAGACAGTAAAAGCATGGAATACATTACCCAGAGGGGTGAATTTTCAGCACTTTGATATACGAATACCTGTCCCACGACCCATACCAGTGGAGCGACAGGAGTGAGAGAAGTTGAAGGCAGAAGAAAGTTAAGCATCGGGTATTGAACAAATCTGTTACCATCTATTCATAGTTATTTATTGTGTGAAGCCTGTTACAGATCTAAATAAACAAATGATTCTTTCTGGAACCTTCATGTGGATGGGTCTTTTGGGAACCAAAGATGATGCCCCTATAGCATCACTCTGAAGAACCACTCTGGCACCTTTATTTTTGTGCACTTGCTATATCCCCAAGTTATTGATATTGTTATATTAATACTATTTCAATAAAGCTGTCACACACATTGAATTTGTGATAGTTCAGTTACCACACTTATCCTCATTTCAATATAAACCCTGTAGCCAAATGATTCCTACTGTCTAACAACATGCTTGCCAAACACTGACTGCACACAAAAGGCAATTTAAGTTTAGAAAAAAAATTACATGTATGGATAGCATTGTTATCTTTTCACGGTTATTGGCTTTTATGAAAAAAAGACTGAGGTATGGATCATACTTTACATTAGTGCATTAACTGCTCTCATAAAGCAGAAACATTAACCTTGTGCTGTTATGCATGTTAAGCTATTTAAAGCTGACCAATGCATCTTTGGAAAATCAAGGCTAAATACTTACTCTTCATTAAACTTTCAGTCTCATCCTTGAGTTATCTTCACATGCTGTTCTGTACACACACTCATCTCACTTGGTCCTTGGACACAAAAAGATTAAAGAAAAAATGAGTAAGATGAAATTGGAAAATGGTCAAGGTTGGGCATAGCTCTTTAGAGGAAACTCATTCAGAATATCACAGACTTGACATGTTTCTTAGTAGAGATGTGACATTTGAAATTTAAAATCTGAAAATGTGCAAAAATGAGGAATTATGTACATTTTTTATAAACATTGTAAGCAAAACACCTTCAGGGCAATCAGTTAAAAGGCTTATTGAATAAAGTGTTACACTGTAAGCAGTACTAAATAAAAATAACAATGAATAGTATACAATAGTGAAAGAAGAAGGAGACAATGACCACAGTTTATGCATCTATGGTATAAACATTGAAGCATGATGAATAGTTTATAATTAAAACGCAACAAAATTATCATCTGTTTTCATATAAAAAAGTTTGTCATCTCCTTTTTTTTAAATGTATTGATTTTATTAAAAGCAAGTATCATTCAATACAATCAAATCAAGTTTAACAGAACTGAATTCAACTCCCACCTGAGAGAAAGAGAGGAAGGCCAACAGCCAGAGTAAAACTTTTAAGAGCAGAAAAGAGGGAAGAGAATCCTTTTCCTTAGTATAAATGCTTATTCTATAATGTTATCGATCAGATCCTGCCAGGTTTTAAAAAGGTTTTGAACAGATCCTCTAAGTGAGAATTGGATTTTTTCCAATTTCAAATAGTATAGAACATCAGAGACCCGGGTTTGCTTCCCTGGTTCTCGCTGCGTGGAGTTTGCATGTTCTCCCCGTGTCTGTGTGGGTTTCCTCCGGGTGCTCCGGTTTCCTCCCACAGTCCAAAGACATGCAGGTTAGGTGGATTGGCGATTCTAAATTGTCCCTAGTGTGTGCTTGGTGTATGGGTGTGTGTGTGCCCTGCAGTGGGCTGGCGCCCTGCCCGCCGTTTGTTTCCTGCCTTGCGCCCTGTGTTGGCTGGGATTGGCTCCAGCAGACCCCCGTGACCCTGTAGCTAGGATATAGCAGGTTGGATAATGGATGGATGGATAGAACATCAGTTACCCACTGACATAAAAGAGGTGGGCCAGGATTCTTCCAATTGAGCAAGATAAGACTACATGACAATAGTGAAGTAAAGGCAATTACAGTTTGTTTGTCCTTCTGCACTTTAAACCCATCTGGAAGTACACCAAACACAGCTGTTAGTGGATTAGGAAGGATTGTCACACCAAGGCTGACTGAGAGGCATTTAAAAAAGTTTGGTCCAGAACGTTGTTAATTTGGTGTACACCCAAAACATGTGACCAAGTGAGGATGGAGCTCGATTGCAATGTTCGCAGGTTGGATCTCACCCTGGAAACATTTTGGACAATTTTAAATGAGATAGATGTGAGTGATAAAAGATTTTAAGTTGAATAATTGTATACTTTTCATGTTGGAGCTGGAGTAAATTCTGTGCGTGGCTGCCTTCCATTCCTCTGTAATGTTGAGTATGAGATCCTTTTCTCACTGTACTTTGGGATCTTTGAAAAGAAGGGACTTTAAAATGTTTTTATATATTATAGAAATGCTGCCTGAGTCTTCAAGAATGTTCAATATTTTTTCTGGAATAGAAAAAGGGGGAAGGTGAGGAAAATTGATCAGATTCCATTTAGCAAAGTTTCTAATATGAAAGTAGTGGAAACCTTGTGTTGATGGGAAGTTAAATTTGAAGTGTAATTGTTTGTAGGATGCAAAAACATTAACTGTATACAGATCTCTAAGTGATTTAATGCCGTATGTTATTCCAAACATTAAAAACTGTGTAATTGTGAGAGTGTTTAAAAAAGTGGTTATTGTGTAGAGGTGCAAAAGATAAAAGCTTCTCTATCTCAAATTCTTCCTACATTGGTTTCATATTCTGAGTGAATGAAGGGTAATTGGGTTGTTAGTATATTGATAATAACTTGTAGTTACTGGGGTATAAAGCAAGGAATATAAAGAAGTACTGCAGGACGTAATTTCTATGGTGGACCAAGCTAGAGTTTGTTCATCTATCTGTATCAATGTCCAGGTTTTTATAGCTTGTATATTTGACAAGCAGTAATACAATTAAAAGTTAGCTAGTGCCATGTCACCTTCTGCTTTAGATCTTTGTGAGGTCACCCTTTGCATTCATGGATGCTTTTAATTCCAAATAAATGAGGTAATGACTGAATCTAATTTCTTAAAAAATGATTTGTTAATGTATATGGGGATGCTTTGGAATAGAAAAAGAAGCTTAGGAAGGATATTCATCTTGACAGTGTTGATTCTTCCTGCTAAAGTGAGATGGACAGTGGACCATCTGTTTTACGTCTTGTTAAAGTTTTTCCATGCAGATAGCAAAATTTGGTTGAAATTGAGCTTTATATTTACTTGTGATGTTTACCCCTAGGTATTTAAACTGATCTGCGATGATAAAAGGGAAGGTGTCCAACCTTATGTTGTGCGCTAGAGAGTTCATTGGAAAAAGCACACTGTTATTCAAATAAATTTTGAGTCCAGATATCTTTTGAAATAATTAGCGCTGTGTTTCCTTTTAGGGGCAATATAGCTCCCTAGTTGGAATAAGTTTTTTTTGTAAATGAGGCGTTTTAAGTAACCAAAACTTAGCTTTCTTTAAAGACAATTTACGTGGCATAACAGACGGGAAGCCTATGGCAAAGACAATACCAAGGTGGGATCTTGATCTATACAGTCTGCCATCTTTCGTTGCTGCGCTGGAAGGCTTTTCAGGACGAATGACGATATCACCCATCCATCCATGGCTTCAAAATGTTTGGCTGCTGTCCAAGCCTTTTATACTGGTTCCTCCACGTGCAGGGCCCCACGTTGGCAAATAGTCCATTTCCAAACAAGGAAAGAAGATCCCGTGCTCACTTCCAACAGAGGACAAAATAGCATACACCTGTCTTTAGGCTGACTACATATTCCTCAAGCTGTCTCCGTCCATCTTGTCCTATGCTTGGCTAAGCACTTCTAAATGCTGAGAGCTCCTTCTGGCCTGTACATGTGAATGGATTTATAAAATAATTTCTTCTACAGAGCACAGTGACATTAAACTTACATTCTTATTACAGGCTGGAGACACAGAATTTTGTGGGCCTGATATATACAGTACCATATCATCTGCATATAGTGATACTTTCTGTTCAACTTCTTCTCTGATAATCCCCTTTATCTCAGATGTATTTCAAAATGTGAACAGCCAATGGCTCAATGGAGATTGTAAAGAGCAGTGGCGATAGGGGGCATCCTTGTCTGGTACCACGTTCTAGTTTGAAGTAGTCTGAAATAATATTGTTAATACAAACTGAAGCTTCTGAACTGGTATACAATAGGCCAAACTCAAATTTGTGCAATGTGGTGAATAGGTAGTCCCATTCAACAATATCACATGCTTTTTCTGCATCCAAAGATAATAATATCTGTTGTGTGTTACACTTTATCTGTGAATATATTACATTAAACAGGCGTTGAAGATTGGAAGCTAAGTGTCTGGCTTTAATAAATCCGGTCTGGTCTTGTAATATTACAGAAGGAAGCACTTTCTCAATCCTTCTCAAAGTGTGTAATTTCATCAAGAACAAATATGAAACACTTTAGAATAATAGGAGCAAGCGTACCAACTCTCACAATCCATTAATCTATTTCTGCCGGCATCCCAAAGACATGCTTGTTATGTTGATTTGCATATTCAAATTGGCCCATTATGAAGGAGAAAGGGTTAAAATGTGTGTATTACCTACAGTATACCCATATCCTGTTAAGGGGAGATGCCAGTACCCAGTGCTGCCTAGATAGTCTCTGACCACTCCAGAAAATGGATCAGTGGATTTATAACAATTTATAACAGTGCAAGCAGCTGAGTCAGCATTAGAAAAAGCAGTGTTAGTGAAAGAATTTGGGGTTAATTGTGTGTGTCAGACTGTAGGACGGCCATTACAGTGTGCCTGTACTAGCTCAATCTGTTCCCATTTTCTGCACCTATGTTTCATCTGCACTACTTTTTATGCATTATTTTGTTCGTTAATATTTCACAGCGCTTACTAGTAAGTGCACCTTTGTGGGCTGAAATGAATGAGTTTGGTTTAGCTTAGGTACCTGCCATTCTTCAGTTTCTTTCTTTTGATTTGCAATCACAAAGACACACACAGAGAAGACTCAGCTCTATTGGAAACACATTTTCTTTAACATAAATATCAATGCCACCATTTACTGGCAAAAGATTGTATGTCATACGTATGCATGTCAACAAAATAATCATCCTTGTCTTACTAATAGTTCAAGACAAGAGTGCCCAGAGTAGGCAGTGAAGAGCCTCCACACCTGTGAGGTCAATGAAAAACTGCACAAAAAAATATAAAATATGAAAGGTTACTGAAACAATCCAGTCAGGAACACATGGATTTACAGATAATGTGTTTGGTTTTCTGGAAAAAAATTCCAAACTTTTAGGCTGTCACCTATTCAGCCATATAAATTTACTGCAAGGAAAATAACCCAGCGTGTCCTTTAAAAAAATGAACATTTTCAGAAGTACTTTCAACTAAACACAAGATAGACATTGACAAAATCCCTCAGAATGGCATATATAAACAAAAACAAACCAGCAAAATCGCTTAATTCCTGACAATGGTTTAGCCTTATGCTGTTTCTTTTTATTCCCTTCTGTCATCATTCCCTTACATATGAGGATTTAGCCATTCAGCGGATAATATGAACAAAAAGATCAAAAGTACACTCTCGATGGCACAACAAAAGTTGCTGGCTTGATGCCTTCAAAGTTGATCTTGTGCTGTTCTTTCTGTCTAGCGTTGTCAGATCCAAATGAACCGCCACCTTCCAGGAATATCTCTCTTTTTATACCAGACAGACAGGGCTTCATTGGCTTTGATTCCCTCAAGGGACGGTGTCTTGATGATGTGAGGAAAAAGGGAGACAAGACCGTTAGCGACAGTGCCATCTCTCGTCCCATGGTTGCACCACTTATCTTAGGTGATCCGGAAGGTAATGCTCTGGCGCACATGTGTGACACCACGTAAGCCAGTTATTGTGATCATTTGGACCTGGATTCTACTTTGGCATCATCAGGTGCAAGGGAGGAAGTGCCAGTCAAGTAAAGGATGCAATCACACACATCACTCACTCATATGAAGCCATGCCACAGTCTTCAGTTGACCTAATATCTGTGCTCTTTGGCATGTGAGAAAAACGTTGAACCAAGAGAGAAAACACACACACACACACACACACACACTGGAAAAACAAAAAAGAATGATACAAACAGTGAGTGTACCAGCACTGAGCAGAGCAAACCATCAAAATTTAAATTTGACTTGTAATAGGAAAGCCAGTTTTCTAGGTCTTATCATCCTGGCTTGCTAGATGTGAAGTAAATTACAATAAGATTCTAGTTATTTATAAGTTTACTGAAATGTGTATTTAGGAAATCTCTGGCCAATTAAAATCTAGGAGCCATGTCACATGTCATTTTCTGTTCTGATTTTCAGTAAGTAAGCTATAGGCAACAAAGGTGTGTGCTACCATGTACATCTGTATTTGTCATATTTATTCTACCTTGTTGAACTTTCTGCACTCCTACAGCACATGTCTGAAGAATAGAAAGGATCGACCTTTAGCTTGAAAAGGCTGTCTTTGTGAATGTAAGGGAAACACATTTTCAGTACAAGTCAGATGCCATTACTGTCGCTTTATGTTCATGTTTTCTTTCCTAGATAAAAATCTAAAGTACAAAGCAATAATAGCAAGATTACATTTAAAAACCATTTTCACTGTCTTATGATCCTCATAATTGAATGTACAATTAACTCTGTCAACAATGTTTATGTAAGTCAAAATATTCCTTTAAAAAATCGATAAAACGTGCCTTTAAGAAAAACCAGTTATTTTAAAATAGTAAATGAATGCATTTTTAATTGCTTGTTTAAAATATGTTTGATCTTGATTGATATGATGCAGAAAAACAACATAATGGTTTATGACAAGCAAATTTAATTCTTTTGTTTACAGATTTTAGCATGCACTTAAATGTAATTTTGAAAATCTTTTTTTTTATAAAAACCCAAATTTGATTAGATACGTAAAATTAAATGAAATTTGCCTGAAACCATTTAGTAGTGGGTGGATTGGAGTAATATGCATTGTATAAAGGTCATGAAAATAATATAAATTACAAGGTGGACTTTCAATGACAATTCTCATACTGTAAATTCATGAAGACTGACTTTGTACAATAAAATATGTTTACATATAATAAAAAGATGAAAGATTTTATAAATGAAAGGAAACTTGATGCCATGGCAATATTAAACATTTAAAACAGCTGTCAGTTTCTGTAGCCATGTACTTTTGATTCCTCCATTAACCCCCCTCAATTCACACCCATGTTACAGTAGACATTAGTCTTTACAAACAAATGCACTTCCTATGAACTGTGATTTTTACAGCGAAAGAAATGTTAAGTGGCTGCAGGGTAGTCTACCAACAGTACCTGCTTTTCAGCTGCTCAGGTTTCTGCTTAAATGGTACTTTTTTTTTCAAAAATTGAACAATTAACAATTGAACTCTGATGCTTCATTAAAAAAATACAGTTCTATGTGGCTGTGCTTCAAATCCCTAAGTCCCCCCTGGGAAGTGGTTTTGTTGAACAAAGTAGTATTTAATATTTTCCACAAGGATTGTGCCAATCCATGTACCTGTACATGTACACCATTACCATTAATGGACCATTATTTTTTCCATAATTAAACTTAAGGCAAACATTTGAAGCATAAGAACTAAACCACTCTCTCACAAAATGTACAGTTGTTTTGTGTCTTTCATACTGTTGAGCTCTTCTGGATTTTGAACACATCACCCAAATTAGAACTTTTTGGAAAGCCTATTCTGGTTTGGTTTGTAATGTCTAATCTTCTTCCTCTTCATCTTTTCCCACTTCTATATGGGGTTGATGTGCTTGATGAAACTTCTCCAAACCACCTCCTCCCCAGTCACGCCGTTTTCCTTCACATCTTATTTTACTTCATCCATCTACCTCCACTTTGGCCTCCCTTGCTTTCTCTTCCCCTTTATTTCCATTCCCATCACTCTTTTGCCAACATAGTCATTTGTTTCTATTCATCACATCTTCATATCACTTCCATACCACTTCAGCCTACTTTCCTGTACCACTAATTGTCTCAGTTCTTATTCTGTCCTTTTTGTAACTCCACATATCCATCACAACATTCTCATTTCTGCCACATCTAATTTCTTCTGCTATGTTCCCTTTACTGCCCTTGTCTCAGCTCCAAACATCAATGCTGGTCTTATGACTGTTAACAAATCTTACCTTTAACCTTTGCCTTAATTCTTTGATCGAACAATACCCCTGATACCTTCCTCCCATTGTTCCATCCCACTGCACTTTTTGGGTTATCTTTGCATCTAGTTTTCCATCTCAGGCTACCACTGATCCTAGATATTAAAATTTATCCATTCTTTTCAGTAGCTTTCCCTGCAGGGTAATGTCTGAATTCTGATCATCATTAAACCTCATATATTCTGTCTTTTTCCTATTTATCTTCAACCTTCTGTCTTCTTGACATGTCACCCTGTCATAAGCCTTCTACATATCAATCTTTAATTGATTAGATATTGAGGACTTAAGCTTAAGTGACAGAAATTTTTTAAAGGTAATTTTTATCTGGATGCCTAAGGCTAATAAAACCAGAGTAATATCTGTACCCTCATGAACTGCAAAATGCATAGCTAATCAAAGTTTGGGCAGTGTACTGCTTGTACAGGGTGGCAGCATTTTTGAGAGAGAGTGTATGGAATCAGGAGATGACACGGACAGTTCTGAAGTCAAACATGGCAATTGGCACCACTTGAGACTTTGTTTGGATAGGATCGCTATGTGTATGTGTGTTAATCTTCAAGGGCAAGAGTAGGTGAACCCAATAAACATTCCTGGTAAGTCTCACAAATTTCACGGTAATACACTGGCAGTGGACAACCAAACTACTTCCAGTATGCAGAAAAGTGTCTTCAGCTTCCGAACATGCCCATAAAAAGGGCAGTTATGATATTATAAGAACCATCAGGATTTATTCACCTGAAACAAGTACTAAATATTTTCTTTGATTTTAATGGTTTGCTGTACCACTATACAGTAGTCCCTGAATTTCCTCAAATTGTAATCGTTCATCTTGCATAAAGTCAATGTCATCTGTAAAGCCTTGGCTTAAAGAACATTTTGGTTGAGCTTGAGTGAATTTCTTTTGTATAAAAGCTATAGTAGTTTAGAACAACTGACACTATGCTAAGGCCACACACATGTCCGTGGTGTCGTAGGATTCCTAGAAAAACTCCTAGGACATTATTGTCATAGCACCTTTATTCAGAAAACTTTGACAATATACTGCAAGCTGGTAGGGAAAACATCCACTGGGTCAAATGTGAAGACAGTTAAAGTCCTGGAAAAGTCACTTTGGTTTGTATACACTGTAAACTTGACTCCTTCCAGGATGGTCCCTTTCTCGAGACACTGCTTCTCAGGATCAGATTAATTCATCTTGGAGTCTATGTAAATTCAGATACACAGGCTATAACATTTTCTTCACTTAGTAACATTTGGGTTAACGTGTTCCTAGGATTATTATTACTGTTATCAGTATAAATGTGACAAAACAGATATATATCCAGTTGTGCCAGGACAGGAGGAGACAGAAAAAACATGATTATCTAATCCATTGCATCTTTACACTCAAGTAGTCCAATTTCAGCACTGTCATTTTTTTCTTTAGCAGATAAAGTGAAGAAGTGATGTCATCAGATTTAAGAATAAATGTCTGGTATCAACTGCAAAATAATTGAAATAATTAGAATCCTTGTAAACATTTTGAAGTGGGGGTTAGTGCCTTACGGAGGCCTCATTCTTCTGGTTGACCTTCACTCCTTTCCCTGACACCATATGCCCTAAGATGTTGAACTGGTATTGTCTAAAGAGGGGTTTTTTTTAACTGTTTTGGGTCAGTTATGCCTGTTGTGTTCTTCATTTCTTGTTCTGTTGTTAAGGAGAAGACAATGATATCAACAATCCCCAAGGTTGCCCTGCACAAGGCATTGAAATGTAATAGTAAAAGCCATAGCAAGGTATTATTTTTAAGCCCACAAGCCCAAGCAAAAGTAATGCAAATGAGCTGTCATATAAGACATTGCTTCAGGGGATTCTCATGGTGAGTTTGAGTCTATTATTTCTTCATCAAGAATCCTCTTCATTTGCCCCCAGATGATGCAATATGCTAATTTATGAACAGAAACTTAATCTGTGGTCCAAATATTGTGGCTGTTAATATTTTCTTTCATTTCAACATCCAACCATCTTCTTAAAAATTGCTGCACAGCTAATGTTTAAGAATAAGCATCTTCCATGGCACTCTTATCTGGAAATAATACTGTCTGACAGATATTCATATAAATATTTTATATAATTATGCCAGATCTTCCCTAAGTTGTCTTCTGAGACTAATTTGTACCATACCCAGGAAGTAAATGCTTACTACTGTGAGATTGAAGTAAAATTAAGGAGCACACCATGGAACTTTGTTTTAAAGGTAAAGTTAGGGCAAGGAGCGTGTCTTCTAAGATGTAAGTGTTCCTTCTTTGTCTTGATGTCTAGGAGGCTGAAGGCAAGAGGACATTTGCTCCCTGCTTTCACTTAGTGTGAAGGTCTGATTAATATGATGTTGTAATCCCTCATCAGACCAGGATATCATCTTTGTGAAAGTACATGAAATTTCTGCATCTGAGTACAGCATCACCAAATGTGTTAGTTTTGTTTGTAACACTGAGAGCTAATACTTTACATTTATTTAAATATTGGCTGCTGCCTTTATCCATGGTGATTTACAACATTTGAGATTCAAATGGTTGAAACACAGCCAGATGAAATATCTTGCTGATCATCACTAATTGTCAGTCCAAGACCTAAACCACTATGCCACACTACCTGTTTTGTTTAAAAAGTTTGTCTTGTACTTTGTTTTCTTTACTGGATTCTTTTTATTACTGCTCTGATGGACATAACTCTGAAGACTTTTAGAACACACCTTCTCTACCAGGGAACTCATTTTTACAAGACCTTCAAATGTGTTCATGAGACTCTTCCAACCACTAGCCAGATGAGGATTTACACGAATTATGTTACCATTGGAAGACCAAAAACATGGTATTCATAAACAACATTCCTAATACATTGTGATAGTACGGACTGTAATACAACTTGGGTATTAGATAACAAACCTTAAGCTTAATGGATTGAGTGGTCTTCTCTTTAAACTTCTTGTGGATTCTTATGTATTCTTATGTATGTGATGAAAAGTTTCAAAAATCTTCTTAAAATGTCTTCTTACAAAAAATCTAATGAGTTATGCTCTTCCTGATTGCTACCTGTCATTACCGTCGTAAATTCTACTTGTTTCAGTTGATTTTTAAATACTGTGTAATTAAAACTATACATTGTATTTATATTTTTCATTCATTTTTTCACTTTGTCGATAATGTCCCACTGTATATTCCAGGACACTTTTCCTTGTCAGCCTTGTCACTATGGCAATTGAACATGTATCACACATCATCTTATTTAACAGCAAGGGGTTACTGGAATTCCTTGTCGGTACCGAACATTAAGTGAAAAGAAAGCAGCCTCAATCTACATGTTGTCAAGCTTGGGTCACAAAGTTGCACAGGAGAGTTCAAGGAGTAGAAACTTTATTGCTGTTCTGCCAGTTAGAAACAAAAGTCTCTTACAGAGGCGGACCGGCCTAACAGGGAACCGCTGTCAAACATGACACACTGGCCCCGACTCCTGCTCTAAAGAACACAAAGTCTTCTTCATCAAGGGGATCCAGCAGGCCGGCGGCAACAGCCAGAGTGGAGGAAGTCTGGGAGAAAATAGACATGTAGATGTATTTTGAGAACACTGAGTCAAATAAAAAAAAATAAGAATACAGTAATAATACAACTGTGTATTGGTGTGATGAAATTCTGAACATAGCCCTGCAATGCCCTGTTTAGGACATTTTCCTCCTTTGCACCCTTTCCTGTTAGGACTGGTCCTGGCCCCCTCCCCTGACCCTGAATTGGATGAGACAGGTTTGCCAATTAGGTGAGATGATTCCTTTAAAATTCTTTAAACCCACTTTTTAGCTCTGTTTTTTTTCTGACTCTGGTGCTCCTTATTTACTAGGAAACAAAGTCATTTGAAAATACCAAATGGCCTGTCCTGTCAGATGTGAGACCTTACTTGGAGCTGCTAGACACAAACTTGAGCCGCTGGATTCAGAGGACAGAGTACAACCACCTTGGCCAGTCAAACTAAGGCAGAACTCCTGTATCCTTTTAGTAAAGAATCAGGCTTATGAAAGCAATGGTTGTCCTCTTTCACCACAGTCTCTCTCCATCTCAGCCTCACTACACACACCCCTCACACTAGAAGAAGAAGATTATAAAAAATTACAGATAGTTTTCTTTTCCTTTTTTAGCCAACAGGGCTATCATTTAAATACACTAAACAACCTGATTTTTGTTTCAAGGTATTTTTTATACTAGAAGATTGAAAGCCATAGTAATTTGAAATGCCATTTATTTTTAGATGGGTTATAGGTGTCACAGAATTATTAAGAGTTAATTTATAGTAGCTTAAAAGAGATACAATTTATGTTATGATGAAGAGGTGTATGGGTCAGACTAAAAAACATTGGAGAAAAACAGTAATCTTGCTAAATGAGTCATGCAGGAGCTGTCTGTGCAGAATTATAACATTCTGCATATCTTAGTGTGGGTTTTGTTCAGGTTGACTCTGGATTTTTTCCCACATCCCAAAGATGTGTGTGTTAGGGTAATTAGAAACTTTGAATTAGACAGGAATAACTATATACAATATATTGAGTGTACCCATCATCTGACAGGCCTGCTATTCAGGGCTAATTCCTGATTTGCCCTGGTATTGACAGCACAGGCACTAGCTCACTGTGATACAATCAAAGTTTAAGGAAATGTATGGTTAGATGGATACAAACTGTATAAAAGAATTTTTCACATAGTGAATTTATGCATTATGTTTAGTTTAAACTAGGTTTACTTTCAAAAAATGAATAGTCTGTGACTGTATATCACAATGTAGACAAAATATATACAGTACAATTTATATACAATTAATCAAGCTAGCTGTTTTTCTACATTCATTTATGTTTTTAATGTCAAGCAGCACTACACTAAATATGGACAGGAGAAATGCTTGTGATGGTTGGGGAATTAAGAGGCATCAGCACTAACCACAAAGCTGGACCATCAGTTTAAAACTTGTCTGTGTAGATTAGTATTCTGACAGAAACATAATAGAGTAAAATGTTCATATGTATTGTGACCAGTCGGGGTTGATGCTGCACTACAAATGCCAAACACCAACACAACCATCACAGTCCCTGGTTCAAATCAAGGATCTGTTTATTAAACACCATCACAAGTTAGCAAGATCCACTTCCACAACCACAGATAACATCACACTTTCCCCTCCTCCAGTTGAGTGTTGCCCTCTGCCATCCAACTCTGACTCAACCTTTGAAGTGTGATGGCATCCTTTTATGATAGACCTGGGAGTACTTCCATAGCCATAGCTCCGCATAGGAGAAGCACTTCTGGGCCCTTCCCAAGAGTATCCCGTAGCGGCACACAAGAATTCCACCAAGGTCACCCTTCAATACTACAAGTCTAAAAGGCCAAACCTGCGGGTGTCCAGAGTTATACCAAACCAAAGGAACATTATCCCCTCTCATACTGGGGGATGAACTGTTCAGAATCCATTATTATTTTATCCCGACTGGGATAGGAATCAATAAATATCTTGTCCGGAATGTGCCTCCTATCAAGTTATCCTTACATTGCAGCCTCCCAGCCAGGCAAGAATTCACCTTACATCCCAGTTGGGACAACAGTCCATCCACCATGGCACTTACAGTATCTAGTTGAAATATATTAATCATTGGGTCAAACATGAGCATTCACTGTCCAATTCAATGGACATTATACACTTGAGTAATTAAGGGGCTAAAAATAGATTATTTTTACTTTTATAAATAATTTATTTGCAGAAGTAATTGCATTTTGGCTGTGCTTATTTGCTTACCTTGCTTCCTTATCTTCTCAACCATTGTCAAGAGCATTGTGAAACCAGTTAACAACTTTACAAGATACTTGGTGACAGTGACAGTGACTCAGATATTTATTCAGTAGCAGCACTTGGATCATGAAATTGACAGTTTCTACAAGTCATTGACAGTGGAAGTCAATGATTTGACAGATGACCCCATGTTATCCAAGAAACAAATATGCTTGAAAAGACTGGATATGAGAGAGAGAACCTGGCTCACATTCCAGACTCAAGTAGATTACAGGAGAATTTAATACTTGGAAGGATTAAACTTGCTTGAATTTTGAATTGGGTAGTTATAAAACCTGAGAGACTGAAGTTGGTGATGAATTGTATTGGTTTTTTTTCTAAAGTATTTTTTGGATTTGCCTACTGTTGTAAGTGCTATAAAAATAAAGATATATTGATCGTCTGAAACATTTAGGAGGGGTATAAATGCCAGTAAGCCTTGCGGATGGAACTAAAAAAAAAAAATTGAAACCCTGCATCTTTGATCATTTAACAAGACACAGATCCACCTATTTCATTGTGAAAACCTGCTCAACAAATAATACTTTTGGGAAAATCCAATTTAGTTCCATGCTGAAACAACAATTTCTGGCAGTTAATGTACAGGTATACAGGTTGGAAAATGGGTGGGGAAGATGGAGAACAAAGCCACACAAAATTCAGGAGTGAAAGTCTAATGTGAGTCTAAAAGGCAACCATGATAGAAGATAGAAGGAAGAATGTGTATGAGTTTGAGAATAAGATTGGCATCTTCCATCTGTCTACATATATTGTGTCAGATTTAAAAACACACGAATAGACACTTGAAATGTGCGTATGCAGCTTTCTACGCAAACATTGGGATTTCTAAAAGAATTATAAAAGAAAACTTGAGAAAATTTTGAGAAGATTACGGAGGTGGAGGTGCAGACATTATGGTGTGGGTTTTGGTAGAATGGGGAACTGGGCAAGTTGGCTAAGGATTGGTCAATTTAGAGACAGGTGTAGTACAAAACCATTTTACATCCACTTCCTTTCAAAGATCCAAAGGGACAGTGGGAAAAGGATCTCTCACTCAATATTTCAGAAAAGGAGTGGAAGGTAGCAATGCAGAGAATTCACTCAAACTCCATATGTGCAAAGCATACAATTATTCAACTCAAAATTATATATTGAGCACATCTGTCTTGCTTGAAATTGTCCAAAATGTTTCCAGGGCAAGATCCAACCTGCGAACGCTGCAATCAAGTTCCAGCCTCACTGGGTCACATGTTTAGGGCGTGCGCCAAATTAACATCATTCTGGACCAGGTAGACCGGGAAGGTAGTGAAGGTAGATCGCGTTGCATTCAACTTTTTTTTTTTAAATGTTAGTCTATCATATATCCTCCCTATGGCATTTGCCACTTGATTGACATACCTGGCGGCCAGTCTGAGATCTCTTTTCTTATAACATACTGGTCATCCCGCATGCACGATCAAATGCGTGAGCTACTGCAAAACTCCAGCTATCTAAGTGATCTAGTTAGCCTTCCAATTTATATCGACTAAAGAAGGGATTTAAAAAAATATTTGTTGGGGGCGGGGGTGGGGGGGATATGGGCTGGATGTGGAATTGGAAGAGGATTTTTTTCTCTCACAATGTCACAATCGAAGTGCGTTTGTCTGATCTGTCAATCTATCATTGCTATTCCAAAGAAGGAAAATGTGGAAAGGCACTTTCGAATTGTTCATAAAAACTGCGAAACTGACTTCCTTCTAAAAAGCAATATGAGAAAGAGAAAGGAGAGGGAACTAAAATCGCAGTTAATCGGACAGCCATCATTTTTCACTCTGCTGAATTCAAAAGCAAAGGCAAACACACCGAAGCATCGTTCTGGGTGAGTCACTCGATCATTAAGCATAAGAAGTCCTTCCAAGATGGAGAGATGATAAAAGAGGCCTTTGTTGAGGCAGGTGGCTAGGGAGAAATCCCTGCTGAGATTTCGAGACCCTTGGCCGGAGAAAAAGGAGTTTCTCCTTGTCATTAAACATGCAGAATACAAGAAACATAATAACGATCAATGGCTGCTAGACTTGGCATTTTTTTCTGATCTGATCAACATGTTGAATGAGCTTAATTTACAGCTGCAAGGAAAAGACAAAACCATGGTCAATATGATTAGCTCAGTTAATGCTTTCAAATGAAAAATGCAACCTCTGTCCTCAAAGCTGCAGTGCCTTGATTTTGGGAACATCCAAAACCTCGCGTCAGAGCTGGAGACGCAATGGAAGGCGTGTGCGCAACTCGACAGCATATGCTACACAGATCAGATTGAAAGATGTCTGTCAGACTTTGACAGACGGTTTCAAGACTCAGCTTTACTTGAGCCAATCGCTACATTTAAGTGCTATCCATTTAGGGAAGATGTTGAGGGTGATTCACCCGTATCAAAAATTGCAACACTGTTTCACCTAAGACTCCTCTGCAGTGGAGTCAGCCTTTTCCCACATGAAGATTATTAAATCCAAGTACTGTAGTGACCATATATATATATATATATATATATATATATATATATATATATATATATATATATATATATGTAAAATTTCTTTACAACAAACTCCCAGGGACCTAAAAAATATTTCGTTGTAACGAAAATTTTGTTGTAATGAGATTCTGTATTTGTTGCTATAGTGCTTTCTTTAACTTGCGCTCAGTCATTTGCAATCATTTCAATAGCTTCTTTCACGTTAATTTTAATCTCGTCCTGCGTACAAGTTATGCTGACGAGAAATTTTCTCAGCATTTCCTTGCGATAATACACTTTCAGGGTGCGAATGATGCCCAAATCCAGTGGCTGAAGTGCAGCTGTGCAATTGGGTGAGAGAAATTCAACTTGAACACTATCTAAATGTGGAAGCATGTTTTGGGCAGCACAGTTATCAATCAGAAGCCAAATCATCCTTTTTTTCTTCATATTGTGAGGTTTCTGGACTCTTTTGTTGAGACCACCCCCCCCCAATCCCCACCTAACGGGAATGACACGCTGAAGTGCGTCCTGAAACGCGATTGCCGTGTCTGTGGAAGCTTGTTTGTCCGTTGCCGGACAGGGTAACAACAGGCTCAAAGCGCTGCAGTGAAGCGACATAGAAGCAAATCATAAAAGATTGGGGTTGCGCTATAAGTCCCTGTCTTGCACCCCAAAACATGAGGCGGAGTCTCAGTACTTTAGCAAAACCAGGTTTATTCAGCTTGAAACAGGAACGGCACACTTATTTATTGTAGCATGATCTACCAATCTGCTATACACAGACACAGCAGATCAGTGATCAAGTTAACTGTTACCTGTATTTACAATGTTCCTTGCATATCACCCATTGATATCTTTTCTGTTTGCTTTGGCAGAGAGACGCAGCATAGACTGAGAAACTCAGCACAGCTTTGAGCTGGTGGTTGCCCCAGCAACAGATAAACAGTCTTCCATAGACGCAGAGTTTGAACTTCGGGACGCTCTTCAGCGTGTCGTCTAGTTGGGGGAGGTCCCAAGAGAGTTTACAAATCTGAAATTTTCTTGATTGATTGCCGCATTAATAGGAATGTTTCTTGAACGTGCATCACTGAACCACATAAAAACTGTTTTTTCGACGCCTTCAAATGTAGCAGTTCACATACGTTTGCAACCTGAGATTTTTCTTCTTTTTTTTGCTCGGTCTTTCAAGAAAGTTGACAGCGTCGATAGCAATAGCGAAATTCTGAATTCACTAGCAACGTCTTTTTTCTTTTTGCCGCAATCGAGAGCTGCAAAAAAGTAGAGTTTTTTTTCTAATATGAACTGTTATCGTTTTTTCATGTCTGCCATTTATATAGGAGGGTGACAATGAGTTAAATTCCAATGGATGTTTTTCAAATGTTGACGAGTGATAAGCAAAATGTATCACTGAAATCCGCAGGAAACAAAAAAAAGGCAAAAAAAAAAAAAAAAAAAACTACGAGGAAAGTTCGAAGAAAGAGAAAAATTTTACAGTGTTTCTGTTTGGGGGATTGTTGTGCACAACTGAGCTGCAGCCACAGAACTAACTGCTCTGTGGATGATTCATTCAGGCATTTCAAAGTCTTTTGGGCACTTCGTTGTAATGAACGTATCTGCTGAATGTACTTCGTAGTAACGAGATTTCTATAGACTCGTGTCATATGGGGAAGCTGTCGGGACCATAAAAACACTTCGTTGTAATGAAAATTTCGTTGTAAAGATATTCATTGTAGCGGAATTTTACCTGTATTTTCATTGCAGAAAAAAATAGGAGAAAAATTATTCCCACATAGACAAACTCCTAAAAATAATTTTTGATAGTTTGTATAAAGTACAGTTTACTTTATTTCAGATAATCATTAAAAGGGTTATTATGATTCTGATTAAAAATAACATTTAGACACAGCTTGATTGCTTTAAATTGCACATGCTGAGAGAGTTTTTATTTCACTATGTTAGTATGAAGGAATGTCCTTTGGCAAATGGCAGCAAATAATTTAGCATTTTTAACAGTAAATCAAGCTAAACATATCTATTAGGAAATTAACATTTTCACTAAAGTAAAAAACAGGATTCTGTTGCTTCTTATATGCTGTGTAACCTAATAATTAAAATACTAGGCTCTAAACTACAATGTTGCTGGTACGGTACCCACCATTATTAACTGTTTATCATTTAATCTCGCAAATTGTAGGAAAAATACACTAGCATTAAAAAGTTTAGAATCACACAGAATGATTCATATTTTTGATAGAAAATTATAATTTTTTATTAAGATACCATTAAGTTGGTTTAAAAATACAACTAAGACATTACTAATGTGAGTAATGGTTATTATAAATTGAAATGTCTGATTTATAATTTACTATTCACATAGTTCCTTAGAAGTCTGTTGCATGTAATAACCTTAATTTTGCTCAACAGCAATAGGCTGAGGTGTATTTTAAGAGAGCTGTGTCATTGTGGCAATTTTTAAATTCAGAATTGAATTTAGGAATGCCAGTACCTAGGAATGCAAGGTAAGACAATTAATTTGCCTTAGTGTACAGAATAATAGAGAATAACGGGGATCTGCAGTGCTAACACAATTGCAAAAGTTTCTTTAATAACCACTTAGCATGTAAATGTGATTAATGAAAGATGAGCTTTGAGAGTTTACCATTAGGATGCTGGAATAATGGCTACTGAAAATGGGGCTTAGCAGTCATATGTGAATAATAAATTATTAATCAATCATTTCAAGTAATAGCCAATAGCTACATTAGTTATGTCTTAGCTATATTTTTAAATCAATTTAATTTGCGGTAATTTTGGATATGACAACTTGACTGAAGAAATATTGGGGTGCCAACTGATTCACCTCGTTTAATAGCAAATTGAAATTTTAAAGTTTTAAACTAAAACTGGTGCAATAACACCAGAATGTGGGTCCAGAATGAGATGCTGCCTTCTGGAAGCATCTTGTTTTATACTCCTCCAACCACCAGGGGCAGAGTCAATTGCCTTCACCAGGCATCTTCTCCTGGCTGCGGGAAAAGAAAGACAATAAAGTTAGCAACAGTGCTGCCTCTCATCCAGAGGTGGGACTGCTTAATCAACATGAGTCAGGAGGGTGAGCCACAGACACATGCATGACAAAAAAAAGCTTATATTTCTATCAAAAATATAAAGATTTCTGTATTATTCCAAACGTTTGAATGCTAATCTATGTAAACTATTTTATCATACCCTAGCTGGTTGTGATTCACTTTGAATAAAATACACTTTAGCCTGGAGAAGAAACCTATCTCAAGGACTCTACTAAATTAACAAATTCAATAAATTACTGATTGTCTTGTCATGAAGTAAAACTGTATTTTTATCATATTTATTAATTAAATAAAACATTACCAATTCATTTTAGATGTTAATAATAATAATAATGGCAAATGGGTTGTTTCTTAGTTTTATCCCACGTTCTAATGATGTGCATGTTAAGTTGAATGGCGTCCTTATAAAATGCATTTCCTCTTATAGGCCAAGTGCACCATACAATAATGATAATTTCGGTTTAGTTAAAATAGAAATTATAAGTTTTAAACAAAAAATTCTCAATGTGGTATCTACACAGAGCTATACGAAACTAGAATGATACCAAAGGAGATAAACAATGCAAAAATTGTGTGTTTTTTTAAGTGATTAAACACAAGTGAATGATAAACACAAGCATAAGACAGAACTCAAAAACACCAAATTATGAGCAAAACAACAAGTCTGCTGCCTCTCTTGATCAATCTCTACAAGTTTTAATCTTTGCCTATTATGTAGTTCTGCTTTTTTTCTCACTAAGTCTCTGGAAGCTGGCTTCTCTTCCTCCTGCAAGTTAAGGCCTTGCCCTATCTCCCCTCTCAGGTCTAACCTCAATGAACCTCTGGGATCAAGGTACCTTTAAACATTGTCCCATAGATCAACTTTTGGGGTAATTTACAGCCATACTTTTGTTACAAGGACACCAAGCTACTGTGTACTGCACTATGGAACGTTTAGCTAACCAAAAAAGGCCACTTCCCCCTCCTTGCCCTCTTACTGCCTGTCCTCAATTTCCCAGTTTGGAATTCCATGCTGCCCCTACTGACCCACGTCTTTATCCCAGATTCAGCCTGCTGTACCCTCACTCAGTCTATAAGAAACGTCACACTTTGTAATGTCTTCTGGGTCACATGCCCTGTAGAATAATGAGGCCACATCTCACTCTCTAGTCCCCTAGTGCTTCTGTTGCCTGTTCTCGGCACTCAGTTCAACTCAGATCCTCTTTATCTATGCTGGCATGACAATATATATGACAGGGATGAGTCAATGTGACACCCCATGTAGTGGGAATTGGAATCACCAGCCTACACTCTAGGTGTCTAGTATGTCGGACCAAGCATGACTAGGATGATGGTGTAAGACAGAGAGACACGGACACAAAAAGGGTTGGGTTTTTTGAAAAATAAAGTGGTTTTATTTACTGTACAGGTGCACTTAAAGAAACAAAAATAATGTCCTGCGGATTTTATATTGTGAAAGGCGCTATATAGCGTCCGACCCGGCACAGACTGACGCAGAGGCACGTACTTAAACAAAGCAGATTTTTATTTTTCTTCAGCCGTGGGGCATGCCTTCCCTATGTCCCACGGGCCCAACACAGTCCCAAAACACTCACAGTCTAACCACAACACTCTTCTCTTGTCTTCCTTTATCACCACTCCTCCTCAGGCTTAGTCCTCCTCCTCCTCCCGACTCTGGCTCTCTTGAGTGGTGGTGGCTGGCCTTTTTTATACCCCACCCTGAAGCATTCCAGGTGCTTGATCACCTGGCCCTAATTGCATTTCCGGGTGGGGCTGAAGATTTGACCAGCCAGGCTGCAGACTCCATGCAGCTCCCCCTGGCAGCCATCTGAGCCCCCAACCAGGCTGTGGAGAACTCCATCTCCCATGGAGCCATGCGCCCGGTTGGAGAACCATTGTCTGCCAGGGAGGCTGCCACCAAGCATCCCGGGGTAGGTATTGAGCTGTCCATGGTAGCTCCCCCGGAACAGATGCAGTAGGGGCGTCCCTGCCAGGCATGGGACCCGGCTGTTCTTCACAATATATATCGATACACAGTCCAACACCGCACAGGATACACAAAAACAGTAATTAAATGGAGCCCAGAAATGACTATATACAGTATTTACAGTGCTGCTTGAAAGTCCCAAATGAATAAGTAAAATACACACAAACTAGTGAAACCCATATGTACACAAAAGCAAAATGTGAAGCTGTCTTCCTCCACATTGATCCAAGTCATGAAGTTGCTCCTCCAAACAGTGTATAATACAGGATTCACCCAAAAATATTCAAAATACAGAAAAAAAGTGTATATACAAAAATAAACAGTGCACCAATAATCACAACCCAATAAATACCTCCACCAAAGTTAATCCAGAGATATTTATATATACAAGAAAAAAAAAGAATATTTACAATATAGTCGCTGAACAGTGGACCAGCTGTACACCCTTAGCAGGGTCCTGGAGGGTGCATGGGAGTTTGCCCAACCAGTCTACATGTGTTTTGTGGACTTGGAAAAGGCATTCGACCGTGTCCCTCTGGGAATCCTGTGGGGGGTACTCCGAGAGTATGGGGTACCGGACCCCCTGATAAGGGCTGTTCGGTGCCAGAGCTTGGTCCGCTTTGCCGGCAGTAAGTCGAACCCGTTTCCAGTGAGATTTGGACTCCGCCAGGGCTGCCCTTTGTCACCGATTCTGTTCATAACTTTTATGGACAGACTTTCTAGGCGCAGCCAGGGCGTTGAGGGGGTCCGGTTTGGTGGACTCAGGATTGGGTCACTGCTTTTTGTAGATGATGTTGTCCTGTTTGCTTCATCAGGCCGTGATCTTCAGCTCTCTCTGGATCGGTTCGCAGCTGAGTGTGAAGCGGTTGGGATGGGAATCAGCACCTCCAAATCCGAGATCATGGTCCTCAGCCGGAAAAGGGTGGAGTGCCCTCTCAGGGTTGGTAGCAAGATCCTGCCCCAAGTGGAGGAGTTCAAGTATCTCGGGGTCTTGTTCATGAGTGAGGGAAGAATGGAGCGTGAGATCGACAGGTGGATCGGTGCGGCATCCGCAGTAATACGGGCTCTGCGTTGGTCTGTCGTGGTGAAAAAGGAGCTGAGCTGCAAGGCGAAGCTCTCAATTTACCAGTCGATCTATGTTCCTACCCTCACCTATGGTCATGAGCTATGGGTAGTGACCGAAAGAACGAGATCGCGAATACAAGCGGCTGAAATGAGTTTCCTCCGCAGGGTGTCTGGGCTTTCCCTTAAAGATAGGGTGAGAAGCTCAATCATCCGGGAGGGGCTCAGAGTAGAGCCGCTGCTCCTCCGCATCGAGAGGAGTCAGATGAGGTGGCTCGGGCATCTGATCAGGATGCCTCCTGGACGCCTCCTTGGTGAGGTGTTCCGGGCACGTCTAACCGGGAGGAGGCCCCGGGGGAGACCCAGGACATGCTGGAGGGACTATGTCTCTCGGCTGGCCTGGTAACGCCTTGGGATTCTCCCGGAAGAGCTAGAAGAAGTGGCCAGGGAGAGGGAAGTCTGGGCATCTCTGCTCAAGCTGCTGCCCCCACGACCCAATCTCAGATAAGCGGAAGAGGATGGATGGATGGATGGATGGATGGATGGATTTACAATAATCATGACACAAGCAGTAGTGCTTGGAAAATTCAAATAGATGTTCTACCAAGTACCTTCCTCTAGCAAGATCTAGTCAGAAGAACCAGCCTCTAGAGGCCGTAATTCGTTTTTGTATTTGGCGCCCTTGCGCTGGCCAATTAAACTGACGTGAACGCGTCTTCGAAAGTGGCGTCTCCTGCCCCGCATAATTACTATAAAAAGTTGAGCAGCCGGAGCACGCGCGCATAGCTGTGCCGGCTTTTGAGACGCGGACTGCCCTTCTGCATTAAGTGAAAGTAAGCACCTTTAATTTTTTCCTCCTTCCCCTGAGCTACAGCCCAGACAACTGCAAACACTGGATCCCTTTTCTAAACTGCGGTAAAGTAATATTAAGGCGCTTCGCAATTTCTTTTGCACGTATAGAGTTATGAAGTCGCGGGAGACACGCGCAGGAGTGGAGGACCGACAGTGCCATCCTGGCCGGTCAATGGCAGGGTCGTCTCTCCAGCCTACACGAGACCCACCGTAACACTCCCCAAAAGGCGCTAATATGGTAAGCGAAGACGTCTCTCTACACTATATAAAAGAAAAAGGCAAGTTTCCCTTCTTTATACTTTTTTGTCCCAAACAAATGCCTCTCTCTTAACGCTGCAGAGGACAATTAACTAATTTTTTTAATTCCTGGTAATGCCAGTGAGGCATATTACCACACACCCTCCTCCTCAAGATTTCAGGTCATATGTGCAGGATAAATAATCTGCCACTAGATTCTTTTTCCCTGCAACATAACGTTCCTGAAACCTGTATGGCTGGAGTGCCAAATACCAGCGGGCCACTTGAGCATTAGAATGCCTCATCTTTTGGATCCACTGCATCGCTCAGTGGTTGCTCTCCACAATAAATTAGTTGGAAAGAAGATAATACTTTAGGCTGTCTACAGCCCATTTTATTGCTAATCCTTCCTTCTCTAAGGTAGCGTACTTCTTCTCTCGGTCAAACAGCTTCCTACTAATAAACAAAATTGGTCTCTTCTCGTCACCCTCCCCCTGCATCAAGGCTGCTCCTAAACCTTCCCCAGAGGCATCAACCTTCAAAGCAAAAGGTGTCGCAAAGTCAGGACAATGCAATACAACATTTTTACAAAATATCTTTTTCAGAGATTGAAAGGCATTTTCACATGACTCTGTCCATTTGATGTTTCGTGGTGCAGATCCTTTAAGCAGGTCAGTGAGGGGCACTGCAATCTTAGAAAAATTAGGAATAAATCTTCTGTACCACCCCACCAAACCAAGGAACGACCGGACCTGCTTCTTTGTTGCAGGACGCGGACGATCCTTTATAACCGCCATTTTGTCAATTTGGGGTCGGATCAAACCGCCCCCTATGGTGTACCCAAGGTATTGCACTTCTTCTTTAGCAATGACTGTTTTTTCAGGGTTAACCATAAGCCCAGCTGTTTTTAACCTATCAAACACATCCGCCAGGTGTTGTAGATGTTCCTCCCAGGTCTTACTATACACAACAACATCATCTACAGTGCATCCGGAAAGTATTCACAGCGCATCACTTTTTCCACATTTTGTTATGTTACAGTCTTATTCCAAAATGGATTAAATTCATTTTTTTCCTCAGAATTCTACACACAACACCCCATAATGACAACGTGAAAAAAGTTTCCTTGTGGTTTTTGCAAATTTATTAAAAATAAAAAAACTGAGAAATCACATGTACATAAGTATTCACAGCCTTTGCTCAATACTTTGTCGATGCACCTTTGGCAGCAATTACAGCCTCAAGTCTGTTTGAATATGATGCCACAAGCTTGACACACCTATCCTTGGCCAGTTTCGCCCATTCCTCTTTGCAGCACCTCTCAAGCTCCATCAGGTTGGATGGGAAGCGTCGGTGCACAGCCATTTTAAGATCTCTCCAGAGATGTTCAATCAGATTGAAGTCTGGGCTCTGGCTGGGCCACTCAAGAACATTCACAGAGTTGTCCTGAAGCCACTCCTTTGATGTCTTGGCTGTGTGCTTAGGGTCGCTGTCCTGCTGAAAGATGAACCGTCGCCTCAGTCTGAGGTCAAGAGCACTTTGGAGCAGGTTTTCATCCAGGATGTCTCTGTACATTGCTGCAGTCATCTTTCCCTTTATCCTGACTAGTCTCCCAGTTCCTGCCACTGAAAAACATCCCCACAGCATGATGCTGCCACCACCATGCTTCACTGTAGGGATGGTGCCAGGTTTCCTCCAAATGTGACGCCTGGCATTCACACCAAAGAGTTCAATCTTTGTCTCATCAGACCAGAGAATTTTCTTTCTCATGGTCTGAGAGTCCTTCAGGTGCCTTTTGGCAAACTCCAGGCGGGCTGCCATGTGCCTTTTACTAAGGAGTGGCGTCCATCTGGCCACTCTACTATACAGGCCTGATTGGTGGATTGCTGCAGAGATGGTTATCCTTCTGGAAGGTTCTCCTCTCTCCAAATTGGACTTCTGGAGCTCTGACAGAGTGACCATCGGGTTCTTGGTCACCTCCCTGACTAAGGCCCTTCTCCACCGATCGCTCAGTTTAGATGGCTGGCCAGCTCTAGGAAGAGTCCTGGTGGTTTCGAACTTCTTCCACTTACGGATGATGGAGGCCACTGTGCTCATTGGGACCTTCAAAGCAGCAGAAATTTTTCTGTAACCTTCCCCAGATTTGTGCCTCAAGACAATCCTGTCTCGGAGGTCTACAGACAATTCCTTTGACTTCATGCTTGGTTTGTGCTCTGACATGAACTGTCAACTGTGGGACCTTATATAGACAGGTGTGTGCCTTTCCAAATCATGTCCAATCAACTGAATTTACCACAGGTGGACTCCAATTAAGCTGCAGAAACATCTCAAGGATGATCAGGGGAAACATGATGCACTTCAGCTCAGTTTTGAGCTTCATGGCAAAGGCTTGTGAATACTTATGTACACGTGCTTTCTCAATTTTTTTATTTTTAATAAATTTGCAAAAATCTCAAGTAAACTTTTTTCATGTTGTCATTATCGGGTGTTGTGTGTAGAATTCTGAGGAAAAAAATGAATTTAATCCATTTTGGAATAAGGCTGTAACATAACAAAATGTGGAAAAAGTGATGCGCTGTGAATACTTTCCGGATGCACTGCATGTATGCTCTAGCGTACATCTCTGCTCCTTGCAGTACTTTGTCCATGAGGTGCTGGAAGTTCGCCGCAGCTCCATGCAACCCAAATGGCATGACTGTGAACTGGTACAAACCTCCAGGAGCCCTAAAAGCGGTGAGTGGTTTTATCTCTTCTGTGAGTGGGACCTGCCAATAATCTTTGCAAAGATCAATTGTTGTTAAATATTTTGCAGGACCTAGCTGCTCTACCAGCTCGTTCACTCTAGGCATTGGGTAGGTATCAAAAGCTGAGATGGCATTAAGCTTACTGTAGTCCACACAGAACCTCATCTGTCCATTCTTTTTAGGAATAAGTACCACAGGACTACACCAGTCACTCACTGAAGGTTCAATGATGCCTAAACCTTTCATCTGTTCCAGCTCCTCTCTGAAAACCTCTTGTAGGCGTGTAGGGATCCTACAATATGATGTTCTCACAAGACCTGGGGAGGTAAGGCGAATATCATGATATATAAGAGGAGTCTTACCGGGCAAAGATCCGAACAGACCCTCTGAAATCAACTGTTGTAATTCAGCTCTTTTTGTCTCTTCTAGATGTTCCAATGATGGTTCCACTTGGACCTTTCTGCAGGATGGCAAGTACTGCACCTCTGATTCCTCTTCCTCCGGAATGCTACAAATTAATAGCTGACTGGAAGGGTTAGTATATTCCTGCCATGGCTTCAGCATATTAATATAAAAAGTCTGCCTTAATTTCAAAGGGTGATCAGGCATATCAATCTCATAAGTGACAGGACCTTTTTGAGCAACTCACGTGTATGGCCCTTGCCACTTGGCTAAAAGACTGCTCTCTGAAGTAGGCAATAATAACAGTACCTTCTGTCCAACTGTATTTTTTCGGTCTCTGACTGCCTTGTCATACCATGCTTTCTGCTTGGCTTGTGCGTTTTCCATATTTACTTTTACAAACTGTGACAGGTTGGCAAATTTTTCCTGCAACTTAAGGACAAATAGCACATTTTGGGATTCAGTTCTGTCTCTATCTACCTCTAGGGTTTCCTTTAGGACTGAAAGGGGTCCTCGCACATGACGACCATACAACAGCTCAAATGGAGAGAATCCTGTGGATGCCTGTGGAGCCTCCTGGTAAGCGAACAACAGGTATGGTAGCCATTGGTCCCAATCTGATCCAGTCATGATAACAAATTTCCTCAACATCTGTTTTAAGGTGGCATTAAATTGCTCCACTAGCCCATCCATCTGTGGTTGATAGGGTGTGGTCCTTAACCCCCGAATTCCTAACAAACTATTCACCTGTCTTATCAATTTCGCTGTTAGGTTGGATCCCTGGTCAGTTAACATTTCTCTTGGTATCCCCACTCTGGCAAATATCTGTATTAAAGCTCTCATGATGTTACTTGCATTTGTCTTTTTCAGGGGAAAGGCTTCTGGGAACCGGGTTGCATAGTCACACACCACCAGAATATATTTATGTCCAGTGTGGCTACATTCGACAGGACCCACAATGTCAACCACTATCCTGGAAAAAGGCTCTTCCACTACAGGCAAAGGTATTATTGCAACTTTGTCTCCTCTCTTCACTGGTCCAACTTTCTGACACTCTGCACGTGCTTTTATATAATTTGCTACATTTTTAGACCATCACGGCCAATACAAATGTTGTGCTAGCCTATCAAATGTCTTTACTTGCCCCAAATGACCTGACCAGGGAATGCTATGGCTAATACGTAGCACTTTCTCCCTCAGACTAGATGGCAACACCAGTCTCTGTCCATAGTCATTTTGATGATACAGGAGGTCATCTTGAATAATAAATTTCTCTCCCATCTTAGACTGCGAACCCTTTGTGGTCTTGTCAAAGCAGACACACAGACTGGGGTCATCACGCTGAGCAGAAGCCACATCACTCGGTAAGTCGCTACCATTTCCTGTGAGATCCAAAGGCAATATGAGCTCACCCTGCTTCTGGGGAACGCCCCAGAGCTTCTCACGCCTTCTCTGTCTACGGGCTTTATGGACTGTACCTCTCTTGTCAGCTTCCCCAAATGGCAGCGCGTCCTAGCCATCCTGGGCATTTTGTTTTTGCCTTGCCGCTTGGGCCCTTGTGACCATCAGAGTCTCCGCCTACAGAGTACCCTGTAAGAGATCTTCGATCCCCGGTACGTCCAACCCTAGTAGAATCAGGTAAGGCATGTTGTCTAATACGCCCATGGGTAACTCATAACCCAAACCTTGAATCTCCAGGTTCACTCAGACCAGAGGATAGGTGACTTCTTCACCATGGACACACCTCAATACTACCTGCTGACCTGACTGTACCACTTGGTCGACCAAACAGTCTTTCCTTACCAGAGACTGGGTGCTTCCTATGTCTATTAATGCAGGGTACAGTTTACCTGCCATAGAAACCCTTAGAATCTTCTCCCTGTTCTTAAAAGGCGTCTTCTTTTCAGGTAGGGGGCATGGAACAAAACAAAGTTTTGTCTCCTTTCGTTTGTTGGACAAAACTTAATTAGATGACCTTTCTGTCCACAACCATGACACAACCAACCTCCCCTATAATCTGGCTTTGCAGGTGGGTTGACTAAACTTATAGGACCACGACCCATTTCACCCCGAGACATACCTGTGGGCTTAACTGTGGTTCTGGGCCTCTGAATGACTTTATCTTCCTTCCACAGGTTCCTTGGACGTTGGGCAGCGAGGAACATCTCAGCCAGTTCTGCTGCTTCTTTAGAATTCTTTGGCCAATGCTCCTCCACCCATGTACGGAGTTTAATGTCAAATATCTGCAAAAGTTGTTCTAACAAAATAAAGTCAATTATGTAGTCTATTGAGTGTTTCTGGGGTTGTAACCATTTAGTGCACAATTCTTTCAATAATGTCAGAAGTTCTTTAGGAGACTGACCTTCCTCCCATTCGAGAGAACGGAACCTCACCCTGTACGTTTCTGTGCTGATCTCGTACTTCTCTAGGATGGCAGCTAATAATGAGTCATAGATCAGGGACTCCTCTACTGGCATGGCCAAAAATGCCGCCCTAGCCCCTCCTGTAAGTAAAGGAACAAGACGGATTGCCCAATCTGCTAATGGCCAGTCACACACAGTAGCCACCTTTTCAAAGGTTGAAAGGTAATGTTCTATGTCCTCGGGCTCCTGGAAGGGCATTAGACGAGGGTATTCCCAAGTTCTTGCTGAGGCTGCTCTACTTCCTTCAACAGATTCATCCGGGTTGGAGGACTGCGACTGTTGCACCAAATTCACCTGTCCCTGTAGCTGGTTGAACTGGAGCTGCAGACCTTTGAATCGCTGTTCCAACTTTGTCTTTGTCTTCCTGCGCAGCGATGAATTGTCGCAAAAGTGCCTCCACTGCACGGATATCCCCAGTGACTTGGACTTCTTCCCCTGCCTGTGCTGCTCCGGAGGCCACTCCTGCATTCTTCTTTGGAACCATTCTGCCAAAAACTGTCTTCGTCCGTACTCCAAAATCAAAAATACTGTCTCACTTTTACCACACCTGATCGGATCCCACCACTGCCACCAAAATGTGACACCACGTGTAGTGGGAATTGGAATCACCAGCCTACACTCTAGGTGTCTAGTATGTGGGACCAAGTGTGACCAGGATGATGGTGTAAGACAGGGAGACACGGACACAAAAAGGGTTGGGTTTTTTGAAAAATAAAGTGCTTTTATTTACAGGTGCACTTAAAGAAAACAAAAATAATGTCCTGTGGATTTTATATATATCGATACACAGTCTGTTAGTTAGCATAGCTGTGCCGACTTTTGAGACGCGGACTGCCCTTCTGCCTTAAGTGAAAGTAAGCAACTTTCATTTTTTTCCTTCTTCCCCTGAGCTACAGCCCAGACAACTGCAAACACGGGATCCCTTTTCTAAACTGCGGTAAACTAATATTAAGACGCTTCGCACTTTCTTTTTCACGTATAGAGTTATGAGGTCACGGGAGGCACGCGCAGGAGTGGAGGACTGACAGTGCCATCCTGGCCAGTCAATGGCAGGGCCATCTCTCCAGCCTACATGAGACCCACCGCAACACTCCCCAAAAGGCGCTAATATGGTCAGAGAAGACGTCTCTCTACACTATATAAAAGGAAAAGGCAAGTTTCCTTTCTTTATACCTTTTTGTCCCAAACAAATGCCCCTCTCTTAACACTGCAGAGGACACTTAACTAATTTTATTTAATTGCTGGTAATGCCAGTGAGGCATGTTACCACAGTCACCCAAGTATGAGCTGCTGTTATTACACAAGTGGCAGGGGCAGCTATATAATTGGCAAGCCTGCAAAGTTGCATGCTTTTTACCAACTCGTGTAACAACATGTGAGCAGTCCTTTTAAGGATAGAGAACCACCTCAAAAAACCATGTAAAGAACAGAGAGTCCATCCGTAGTGATGCTACAGTATGTTCTAACTGCCAAAGCCTCTAAAATGGCTTTTAAGATGTTCATTTCTAGCCATGCTTTTTTGCTATTGACAGTGTATACTTTTGTCTGGTGAACTCCAATGAGTCATTTCCTTGTAGCACTTATTCAGTTTAACTAAAATGCTAAAGATAAAAAAGGCCTTGACCAGTTCAAAACATTCTCCTCAGACATTGAAGGTTTCCAGGAAATCAGCATCTCTCCTTCTACCCATGGTCTGAAAAATAAAAAGAGAATTATTTAGTTTTATAGCTGCAAGTTTTTCACTTATAGTGCTGCTCAGCTCTTCTCTCCCTGAAATATTTTTTTCAAAGCTGGGATGTCTGCCATAGGATTACAGAAGTAATGTGATGGGTGAGCAATAGCATTTTGATTTGCTCTTAGCTTTTACCCAGGAAGAGAAAGCAGAAGCATAATAACATCAATGGACACTCATGTTTTGGCAACTCTGCGGGATCTACTTAAAACAGGAGGGAGAGAAAACTTCACTTGGACATCTCAATGGATAGTAGCTTTCACATAGAAATATGAAGCTAATGCCATGGTACCTTAAAATGTGTTAACTTCTTTTATTCCATTGTTTCTTTTCATCAGTCTATTCTGTTATATATGTTAAAACTGTGTTTGGTCTCATTTCACTTTTGCATCCTTCAGGTTAGACCTTTATGTTCAAAATGAGGTCCTTCAGCTTTATAAATCATGTAGAACCATTTTTATTACCAGGCTGTTTTTTATCATTGGGCTACAGCAAACCCAGTTTTAATTAATATTCCTTATTTATTTTAAAGTGGTTACAAAATTAGAATTGTGTATTTGTGAATTGTTAAATGTCTTTTTCATAATCAGACTAAACAAAGGTAAAGCATGCCCATACATTATGCTTCACTAAAGCAGTCTAGAAGTGGAGCTGAAACACAGTGCATTAAATAAAATAAGGAAAGTCAATCTGAATCTCATTTTCACAATGTCTACGTTTGCATTACAAACCTCATTGTTCTATTTGTTCAGATCGATTTTGCCTATTTTGATGGTTTATATTCATAAGTATGACCTGCATCAAACTGTAATGTGAACACATCTGTGCTCCGAGATGGCAAGCATGTGCACATTGATACGTCTGTGCACGAGTCATCTGCGTCACCAACGACAAAATCCTTCATATTTGTGAGACGGCTTGTGGTATTAAAACCAACAAATTGAATGAGCCATTAGCTAGTGTATGCATCTTATTTTACTCTGGAGCACAGCAAACAGTTTGTCAGCTGTACATTTTTATGTTGTGATGGGGCAAAAAAGGCAGACAGCTAGCTTTTGCTGTTTTCACTGCACTGCTGCACCAAAGGATGTAGGGATATGAGCCAGCAATGATGGGATCATGACTGTTGCCACAGCTGTAGCCCTCCTCCATTGTTGTTTTGCCGCACTGCTGATGATGGCAGTGCTCAGCCCATGCATATAGGCAAACAAATCACATGAATTTAATTATCGTTCATGTTGCTTGTCCATGAATTGGGGCAATCTGGATCTACATATGAAAGCGACTCAAATCTGATTTGAAAAGATCACATTTCTGTGTCCATGTAGCCCTGAAAACCTCAGATTTGTGTCACAATAAGGCAAAAAATCAGATTTGACTCCCTTCAGCTAGTAATGTGAATGTAGCCAATGAGTCTATGCAGTCACATCTCTAACTAAAGATCACAAAAACAACATTCAAAAGATACTACCTTACAACTACTTAGCAGTCACACCACCTTTCTAATTGGTAATGTTAGTAATTAGACCAGCATGTAGAGCCAGTCCTCTCTTGATTTAAGGGACAAAAGTTAAAATCTAAACCAGTAACAAAAGGATCATAAATATTAGAGTAAAATAAAAGTGTAAATTCTTCCATAATATAATGTACATTTTGAAATATGCAAGAATTCTAAGTTATACTACTCAAAATGATAAAAATATGCAGCCGTGGCAACCTGAAATGAAAACTGTCTTGCAAAGACAAATTGTTCCCATAGAGTTGAAATTTAATTTGGCTTATGTCAAACATTTTGGAAATTGATTACATGAAAGCATTGTTATAGTTCTGTTCATAAGTGGTTTATTCCTGGAACACATTTCAACAGAACAAGAAAGAGATCAGTCAGTGCAGCTATCAGGTCTGATCTCCCACTGTAAAAATGCCAACTTGGAGAGCAACCCCTGCCCTGTGTTAAACAGAATGGAACTCTCAGACTTTCTTCAAGAGTCAACAAAGACCCAGGAGTCAACACAAGCATGCAACTCAACAGAGTACAAAAGAGGGATGAAATACAGAATTCAGACAACTCAGGGAAGCATGCTGGTCAAGCCACTTCATTATATTGACTGACTTTTTAGGAAAGTCCCCTGTGAAGGTAACATCATCAGCACACTACTGTCCTTCAGTTGCGGCTGTGTAATAAACAGGGTAGCCATTATCTCTACACTCTTTTCTGCCTCTGCGTGTTTTCTAACCATCACAGTTATTATATTTCTATGAGTGTGGCAGGATATGATAAAATTTTGATATGACTTCAGCATTTCATTGGGGTTTATTTTCTGGTTTCTCAATAAAATAAGAAAGGAATATGTGACACAATGGTATGATATTAAACTTAAATAACATTAATGAGTTATTTTGATGAGATCATTTTATATAAAAATGTTTTAGAAGACTGGCTATTTTGCACTCCGTTGGTATCCATTATGTGAACTCTAATAATCAGATGCTGGATCACTGAAGCACATCATTATTTTAACTTGATCTTAACTACACTGCATATTATGTACTAAACTTTGGATGCTGAAGTAAAAAATATTAAAACAGAAAACCTACACAAGAAGAAAAAGCAACATAAAGGCCAGAAGTAAAACATTTATTAAATATACTAATGAGAGCAGTGGACTATAGCCTGAAGCAATAAGAATGTAATGTTCATGAGAAATACTATACATCTGGACAGAAAAGATCTTCATCAATTGCAAAATGCTCATAACCTGGTCCAAGGTTAAATGGCCAATCCAGCTTCTTTTAATGTAGCTGAAATCCCAGCACATTCAGGATGGCAGACCTTGAACAGTACATTTCATGAATATAAACATCACAAAACAAAATCATGAAAAATGAAATTATTTGACAGAGAGCCTTGTCTCTTTTTTGCCCTGTAAAGTATTTGATGGGTTGATTAAATCAAAGATATGCCCATTTTTTTAGCACAATAAAATTATGTAATGGGTGTAATAGCTTTGAACGTACAGTCCAAGAGACAGTGTCCATTTACAAATTTTGCAAAGTCACCTACTTTACAGCCTTGAGTTTAAAACATCATCTGAATCATATTTTAAAAGAGAGTTCGACCGAACTGTGGAAAGAATATGAAAGTAAAAATATCAAAACAATTGCTGGTAAAACTGATGACACATTTCTTTGCTTCTTATTCGGCTACTATGACAATGTTCAAGACCATAATGAATTTCTGAGTGTTGTTAATTTGCAGCTTTATAGCACCTGCTGCCATTTACCATGCATTTTGCAGAAATTCTATGAAGCAGTGCTGTAATATGTATATTTAAATTTGAAGATATATCTGTAATCTACAAAATAAGTAACATAAGAGAATGAACTAATGTACTATATAATGAAAGGAAAATGAAATTACTGGAGCATCTCAGAGACACAGACGATTAGAGTCTAAAGTTAACAATTTCAGAAAATTGTGAGCAAACATCAACGCAAAAATAAAAATCAAGGAGAGGTCAGGGACATAAGCAGGTTCAGACAAATGCTTACAAGTAACATATTTCACAAAAGTTACAATAGTAAAAGTAGCAATTGAAAGTTACAGGAGCAAAGGTTTAAAACAGAGAAGAATTAACAAATAAGAATTGTCATCCATGCATAAGTGCTACTGAATAAACCTTTGTGCCTGAAACACATCTAGTCAACCAATGAAGTCCAATAAAAACAATATTTATTGTTCTAAATGCTGCTTGTGAGGAAGGGTAAAATAAATGGACTAAATATAGAATTAACATATAGAATTAACTGGGACTTACTTTACACAATAGTTCCCTAAATAGCAATTACATACTCCCAAATGTCATCTTGACACCTTTCTACCTTCCACAAACTTCTATCAACATCCTGGCCTCCTTCTAGTCTGCCAGCTGAGCCCTCATCTCTATTCTTCCTGTGACTCTACACTCAACTGGCCTAGGCTGCAGAGGTCCCTTTAATGTGGGGCCATTTCTGGAACCTTATCTGTATCTTCAGAAAGCACTTGCAGGTCAGAAGGAAGCCAGTAAACGTCTTAAGATCACCTTAGTGAAGTTCTCTCCAGAGGACCCTGTTTTTCTTTTCAGCAAAGTTGCTTGCTAAAACTTTAACTCATGAGTAGCCTTGAGAGAGTCTGGAACCTGCACTATCAAAGTATCGGGAAATTATATATGAATGTCTTATAATGTGGAAGCTTCCATTTGAGCAATTTAAAACAAAGCAGAGCTCTAAAAATTAACCAAATTTTAACATAAAATTTGGTTGACCAGTAATTTCATTTTTTGGTCAAATTATGTTAGGACCAATATATATAGTTACAACACTATTTTGCTTTTAACTTTCATGAACTAAACTGGAGGTTTCTTGATTCTCCCAAATCACTGACTTGAAATTTACAAGAATGAATTACTCTGCCATTACCTTCTTACTCTGGCTGAATGATTTGTCCTTGCATGGACCATATTTGGCCTACAAACAGACTTAGTGTCAAGTGTGATCAAACTGTAAATTCAAAAATGAGGAGTTACAAAGAACTGACACTGTGTGCATAGAATATTATACCATCCCTGAACAAAATAGTCTTGTTAAATTTGTATAGAACAAAATAACAGGAATAAGATTGTTTCTCTCAGGCTCAAAAGTGATGGATGGATTTCCTAAAAGTGTAGCATGTGAAACTTGTCTCAGAACAGAGCTGACCCCTTTTACAATTGCCATCACTTGCTTAACTGAATGATAACATCATCCAAATACACGTATGTCTACCTCAGCTCAAGGAAAGAACTCTACTCTTCATAGTCTAAGATTAACCTTCTAGGACCCTTAAGGTATCAAAACATCAAGACACTAAATAGATGTCCCCCAGCACCAGGTGTTTAACGTTGTATATACTTGCCATTTCCCTTCAGACTAAGAGTCATTAGTGCCTTTGTTTATTAGTTAGCCAAAATGTGTAGGAATGTTCAGGTACTGTTCCACAATGGTTGTCATCGTATTTGTCATATCGTGATCAGTATATTGCTGTGAAAAAATCTGCAACTGTACCATTTTGCTGCGGCATTTCTAAAAGCGTAATATTATATTTATTTTTTATTTTATTTCTTCTATATATACTTCCTTTAAGGAATATTATTCATGATGCAGGTTTGCAATTCCACATTTATGTTAATGATGTTCAACTTTATATGGCAATCAATAAGGACACTTCAACTTATTTTGCTGTATTTTCAGATTGCTTCCATCAAATTTACTTTCAGATGAGCTGAAGTTTTTTGTTGTGTGGAAATGTAGCGAAAGCTTAGGTTTTATGTGTAGAATCATTTAAAAATCTGAAAACTTTCTGTTACAATGATTTAATTTTAGATAACAATAAAATAAAATTTTAGCTTGTTTGTGCATAATCTCGGTGTGAGTGATATTTATTATTATTATTAACTAGCAAAATACCCGCGCTTCGCAGCGGAGAAGTAGTGTGTTAAAGAGGTTATGAAAAAGTAAAGGAAACATTCTAAAAATAACGTAACATGATTGTCAATGTAATTGTGTTGTCATTGTTATGAGTGTTGCTGTCATATATATATATATATATATATATATATATATATATATATATATATATATACACATATACACATATATTATATATATATACATACATATACACATATATTATATATATACATACATATACACATATATATATACACATATATTATATATATATAATATAATATATGTGTATATATATATATACATAAACACATATATTATATATATATATACAGATATATTATATATATATATATATATACAGATATATTATATATATATATATATATATATATACACATATACACATATATTATATATACATATACACATATATTATATAGCAAAATACCCGCGCTTCGCAGCGGAGAAGTAGTGTGTTAAAGAGGTTATGAAAAAGTAAAGGAAACATTTTAAAAATAACGTAACATGATTGTCAATGTAATTGTGTTGTCATTGTTATGAGTGTTGCTGTCATATATATATACATATACATAAACACATATATATATATATATATATATATATATATATATATATATATATACATATACATATACACATATATATATATATATATTGTGACAGACGACCGGCTATGGACTCCGGTCATCACCCCCAGGCCACTAGGAGGAGCCCTCCGGACAGCATATTTGTGCCCCGAGTTCCAGCAGGGCCTCAGGGACTTTGTAGTGTTTTGACACAGCCCTGCTGGATACCTTGGGGGCCGCCAGGAGTCGCTGTAGGGGGGCTAGTAAGCTCTTGTGTGCCCTATAACCCGGGAGTGCATCCCAGTCACGTGACTGGAAGAAGCGATGTGCTCCCGGGATGAAGAAAAGGACTTTGCCCTGACCCGGAAGGAAAACGGACTTGTGGGTTTGGCTTGGAGCCACTTCCGGGTCAGGGGCTATAAAGGAACTCTGGGAAGCCCAGAACACTGAGCTGAGCTGGGAGGTAGGGTGGCGACATGTCTGGGAGAGGAGGAGTATTGTTATTATTGAGAGTTTATTGTATATGAGTGTGGAGTGGAGGGTGCTTTGTGCACAGTATAAGAGTATAATAAAGAATTATTATACTTTCACCTGGTCCGAAGAGTGGTACCTGTGGGTTCGAGAGGTGGACGACACGCGTATCTGCTACACTGGCGTAGTCGGCAGGATTCTCTGGCCGTCTGGAGGCAGAGGATCTGCATTTAATAATAAATTTGTTGTGGCAGAGAACCCTGAGAAGGTCCCGCTTGAAACCGCGGAGGTGCAAACACCCCCCATTACAGAGAAGGTGGTGACGCTGATGAATCTCGCCTCGTACCTGGTCGAGATGGGGAAGAAGTCTGGGAAAAAGAAGGATAACACCGACTGGGTAAAAGACATGACCAACGACGAGTTGGCCTGGACTCGCCTGACTGGGTGTGCCGGCGACAGAGAGCTGGTAAAGGCTGAAGAAGCCCGAAGGGCGCAACAGCAAGAACGCAGCCAGCCAGGGGCCACGCCGAAAACCCTGACTAAAGTGGGGACACCGCTGACGAATCTGGAGGTATGTGCTGGGAAAAAGCCCGAAGTTTCGGGCTGTTATTCTTCCTATTTTGCAGAAACCTACCTCCAGAGAGAGCACGGCGCGTTAGATGCCTGTCGCATCCCTCCCCAAGATGGCTGCGGTACACAGAAGGCAGACCAGGCTAGGAGTCGACAATCTACCAGCCCATTCGAGGACAACATCCACGTGACCTCGCGCGATGGAGTCTGGGATAGAGAAGGTCAACAGCGGTCCTTCGGTGAGGTCAGTCTTCCCCTGACGGTTCAGAGCTCCCTGAAAGGGAAGGGGGCGGCGAGCGAAGCAGCGCCACCATCAAATGAAGGTAAAAAGGGACAGGACGTGACTGTAGTGTCTGCCGGCAAAAGT